>NC_092775.1:45606174-45906330 GCF_047496795.1 Chiloscyllium punctatum | reverse complement strand
TCTGCTCAGCCCCATACAGGAGATGATTACATGGTGTCGGCACTCAGGGACTTCATTGGCATGCACGTGTAGACACTGGAGCAGCAGGCAACCTTTTTGGGGGCACAGGGGAATTGAACATAAAGACTGCACATCTGCAGCAATGCAGTTGGGACGCTACTGCCTCAAGCACGTGAGTGTGTGGTTGCCATCGGGAGCTAAGTCCAGCATCCTCAGAGTTTGTCGTGTCTGTGCACAAACCTACACTTTATCATTTTAGCTGTTGGTGCTCAGCACCAATGGGAAGGCAAAAGGAGAATGATGAACTTTGACCTCACTCCAGATGTCCCTTCCTCACAAGGAAACAAGGCAGTGCCAGTTGGTGCCCAGCTGAAGGAGAAACAAACACAGGCCTCCTTTCTCTTCAAAGTCTCATATCAGGACATTCCAGAGGTGACATGGTCTTCCTTTGCCACCTTTAGCCCTGTGGGAGGTCAAGTCAATGAAGGTGCACTTGCCTCTGGGCAGGACATACAGAGTATGTCTGGGCTCTCAAGACAAAATCACCCCAAGTGATCAAACATCCAATGTCAATGGGCTCCTCTGTACAGCAAGCATCTTATATCCCAGATACATAATGCAGAATTGTACTGAGAAATAGTGGGAGGGAAAGAAATAAGAAGACCTTCTCAGGTTACATGACAGCAGGAGTAACATGTCACTGGAAATATGTTTTCACATTTGCAAATCTGTGTTCAGTTTTCACCATCGCCGGTGTGTGCAAACTTTTGTCTAGCTGTGACTATAACATTGAAGCTACAGAGACAAAAATAGAAATTGCTGGAAAAACTCAGCAGGTCTGGCAGCATCTATGGAGAGAAATTAGAGTTAATGTTTTGAGTCAAGTGACCCCTCCTCAGAACTCTGATTTCTCTCCACAGGTGCTGCCAGACTTGTTGAGCTTTTCCAGCAATTTCTATTTTTGTTTCTGATTTACAGCATCAGCAGTTCTTTTGTTTTTTATTGAAGATATGGAACCTGCTCTTCCTGAGAACTACACAAACTACACAATTTGGTGAAAAATGTGTAATTAGCAGCTCCTACTCCATGTTATTGATACTTTGGCAACAATGATCCATCTTACTGGATAGACAAACATAGTAATTGCTTCATAGGCATTTGTGTGATTCATTCGTTATCATGCATGAAATAGTCAGGAGTGCTTGGGGCAAAGATTCATACACAACACAGTAGACTGATGCTAATAGTTCACAAAACATGAAGTGTTTGCAGATGTGTTTCAGCTTGAATAAATGGGAATCTGTGCAACGATGTTGCCGTTTGAAGTTCCTTCCAGTGCAGGAAGTTGAAGCCCCCTCCCCTACAGAAAGAAGCACTACCCCAACCATTCTGGGTGTGGCCACAGTCATTTTCTTAATTCCTATTGTGCACAACAGTCACTTGTCAAATAGTGAGTTCAGGCTCAGCATCTCTGTCTTGGTGAACCTAAACATAAACATCCCCTTCCTGATATCCTTTCCTGTAAATGCCAGAAGCTGTTCCCTTCCCCAAGTCTCCCATCCAACCTATCTAAGGGTTCATTTGCCCACATTATCAAATAAAAATGCCAGGTCTATTAGTGCACTGATCCCCTAATGAAGCAAGTGCTGCCTACTGCTGATGATCTCCCGTTCCCACGTGACCCCTTTCCCTCCCAGGCTCTATCTTCTTGCTTCTCCCATATAAATTGTTAACATCTCTTGCCCCATCCCACCGATCCACCCCCAACTCTAAATATTCTCATCCCTTCTTCATGTTAATATTCTGATTCCAATCCCCGGGAATAAGTTAAAATAAATCGATGCTGGAAATCTGAAACCAAAACAGAAATTGATGGAGAAACTCAATGGAGACAAAGCAGAGTTAACATCTCAAATCTTCTTTACAACTAATTTCCACAGTCTCCTTTTCACAGAAGTGACCCCTGATAACCCCACACTTGACTTCTAGTGGACAGACTCCCAGGACTGAGTGACTCAACCCCTTGAACAACTTATGCCTGAATTATGAATGACCAGCCTCCTGACAGATCTCAAAATGTTCCCCTGACTGTGGTCCCACAACTCCCCAAACTGGTTGCACTCAGCCACTGGACCGACTGTGGCACATTCCCTAAAGAGTAGAGATAAGGGCCTGACTGTCCTGAATGCCAACTGACTGTGCTGTGCCCCTGGATTGATATTGGAGGCTATCCTTTACACCCTGTGCCACAATGCTTTGAGTGAGGGTGCCTCCCTTGGCTTGACTGAGGCTCCCCTAGACTTTGAGACATGGCTATTGGCTCATAGCATACACAGTGCCTTTGCTGCATGCATGGCACACTGTGTGTATGAAATTGATACAGTGCAGTACCACAGCAACATTTCCACCCTCTTGACTGATGGTTGGTGACAAGTACAACACGCTGCCTGGCCTTGTGCCTCATGAAATGGTAAGGTAAGCCACAACTACTGGGAGTCTTCAAAATGTGGCCAAAAAGAAAAAAGGGCATAAAGGCAATACAAGGCAGGAATACTGTGAGTGTGTGCTAAGAGAATAAGCGAGCAGCCCTGAGATGCAGCTTGGTCCTGACTGGGAGCTAGGTCTCTGATCCTGCACACAAAGTGGTCAGGCAGCAGCAATGCAAGGAAAGGTGCCAGTGCACCTCAAATTGCAGAGGCATACAATAAGTGGATCCAAGATGTGCCCATGATGGTGCTGTGAAGATAGTACATGTTAGATGCCAGCATCCATGGACAAGGAAGTATGCAGTCGCTTTCTATGGAGCATGCCCTTGGCTGTTAATGCTGGGTGTCCAAGATTGACATCTGAAGGAACAAGTAGCAAACTGGAATCCCAAGCCCACACTGACTTTCATATCAGGATTTCTCAGTGTCCAGTTTCTACCCAGTACGTAGTATAATAAGGGAGTGCATATAAATAAGGTGAGACAAAGTAATATTGAGGGTGATAATGAGCAATAATCCTCAATAATAGGCCCCTTGCCGCTCACTGGAAAGTATCTTGTCTCAACCTTTCAGAATTTACTTGGGAAATGCAAATTATTGGTCTTAATGTTGAGAAAAGCCTCACTCAACTTCTTATTATTCTCCCAAATTACTTGCCATTTCCCATATTGTTCCAGATTTTGGAAGATTCTGCCCTATTTCTTTTCTCTCACCACCACCACCTGAGGTGCACTCCATCCTTCTGTGGAGGGAGATAGAAATATAAACAGATCTCTGGCTGATTTCTTAGAGATAGGGGATTCTTTTGCAGATTCCATTGAAGCTTTCTCACACACCACTGCTGTCTGCAATGAAGAGAAATCGTCCCTCACATTGCTGCAAACTAGAGCTGGAGACTCAAGAATCACCCACATCAGATACTGTATATCTTTGGAGATTCCTTTAAAGGCACATTTTGCAGTCTTTTAGCAACTGACATCCACACCGACCCGCAGATAACTTATTATTATCAAGCCAGCTCTCTCTCTGGAATCTGACCTGTCCAGTAATACTATCAACTGGGATTATAACATTCTGAAATGTACATGAGTTTCATACTGGGCCTACACCAGAGAAGATTTTGGAAAGCAAGTGCATGGCAGGAAGACCTTCCTCAGGGAAAATGACGAACTATGAAACTTTGGGTCACTATATTTTAGAGCCTCAACCATGGCCTGGTGAGTGGCTGGTTTTGACAGGATTTCTGCTGTAAGAGAATGCTTTCTTTTTTAGATAAATTGTGTCAATTTCTTGGAGTTAGGGGTAGGGTGAGCTGTCTTCTTAAAATGCTGCAGTCCATGTGTTGCAAGTAGACCCACAATGCCAATTCCAGGATTTTGGCCAAATGACACTGAAGGAATAGTGATATATTTCCAAGTCAGGATGGTGAGTGGGTTGGATGGGGAATGTGAAGGTGGTGATGTCCTCATGTATCTGCTGCTCTTCCCTTTTATATGGAAGGGGTTTTGGCTTTGGTAGGTGCTGTCGAAGGATCTTTGGTGAATTTCTGATGTGCATCTTGTAGATAGTACACGGTGATGCTACTGAGCTTTAGAGGGAATGGATGTTTGTGAATGCAATGCCAATCAAGTGGGTTGCTTCATCATGGTTCTTGTCAAGCTTCTTGAGTGTTGTTGAAGCCATACCCATCCAGGCAAATTCTATCACACTCCTGACATCTACTTAGTAGATAATGGATAGGTTTGAAGAGTCAGGAGGTGAGTTACTCACTGCATTATTCCTAGCCTCTAACCTGCTTTTATAGCCACTGTATTTATATAGCTAGTCCAGTCCAGTTTCTGGTCAATGATAATCCCCACAATCTTACTGGGTGATTCAGTGATGTTAATGCCACTGAATGTCAAAAGACGGTGATTACATGGTAACTGATTGGAGTAGGTCATTGCCTAGCATTCGTACAATGTGAATGTTAGTTACCATTTTTAAGCCCAAGCTGAAAACTGTCCAGGTCTTGGTGCATTTAGGCAGGGATTGCTTCCGTATCTGAAGAATTTCTCACCTGCAACAAGATTAAGCAAACATTGGGTGATTTTGCTTTGAGGTCGGCGTGCAATTTATCATCTGAGAATTAAAATAAGATTTTGCATGTGTTTAACTGTCAAAGAGGAAGGAGATGTTTTAGAGGTATTCATCCAAGAAATATCTGTAAGAGAGCTGAGTTCAATGTAAAGTGCACACTGTGAGTGGTTTATTCATTCAGGAGGAGAAAGCAGTCAGAGTTTCTAGTGCTGGTCAAGGATGGTTATACCCGAAACATTGACTTCTCCACCTCCTGATGCTGCCTGGCTTGCTGTGTGTTCTTTCAGCCTCCTGCCTGTCTACTTTGGCAGGTTCCTATCAGTGGGTGACAGGTGAGAATGGTCTTGGGCTTTGTAGTGCTGGTAATAGCAGCTGCCTGCGGGGTGGGTTCACAGATAAAGCATGGCTGAATATGCGACCCCATCAATATTTGGAATCATGTTTCAGCAACAGATGATATCTTCAGTTTTTTTTTACTTTTGCTGTCAAAACAGCAGTATCACACACAAGTTCAAACAAATTGCCCTTGCTATTGCAAGTCCCATTTCCACTCTATAATTTATGTGTCTATAAAGTCCATTTCCATTGTGTTTAGTATTGCTTGGCTATTTTTCTGTCTCATTTAATTCTCTTCATTTCAAAATAAATCTTTGCTATCCTAGATTTGACCTCATTATCTTCAGCTCTGCTTTGTTATTGCATGACCTTCGTTTTTTCATCTCTGGCCCTGTCTCTTTTTATCTCCCACGTCTGCTCCCCCGATGTACTGTCTCCATTCCACTGACCTGCCAGCTCTATCATTACCACGTACACGTTCTATTTGACTCAATAGCACACAGTGATTTAACATCATTTGCCAATGCTACAGTGACATTGTAAACGTTCAAACTCTGGTCTTAATTTTAACTAAAACTAAAAAAAATGACAAATTTTGTCTTGTATATACCAATTCTCTACCCAGATTCTTGAAATTACACAAAAGCAACAATAAGTAAGCAGTTGTATCACAGTATAGAATCCTTTCACGCAATATCAGAATTATACATGTCATAACAAGTTAGGTATAGATAGTTATTTTTTGCTCCAGCTTATGTTAAATGTGTTAAATCACTGCATGCATACATGTTTTGAGACTGAGTGGTTACTATTCACTCGTCAAGGTGTGATTTGTCTGAAAGATTCACTCTGGAAGTATTAGGATAGAATTAAAGTGGGAAAATTAGAAATATAAACTTCTTTCGCATTGGAACTTATTCACCTGTATTTCATGTATTCCATTATGTACTTACAATGTTAGAATATAATTTGCTAACCTCAATGTAAATATGTAAGACAAGTATCAATTTCTGGATAAATAATTAATCATTCATAAAGCAGATCATGAAATAATGGTTTGTTCGCCATCGTGGATGGAAATGTACTGTTGGATCTCACTGGCCTCAGAAAACATAAGCAAAGGCTGCTCAGAAACAAACACAGTATATGAATTTGATGTCTTATTGCAGTTTGATTCAGTCAAAGAGCAGGTGAACGATAAAACATCAGAACATAAATTCTTGAATATATTGGAGGAAAGAGATTGTTTGAGTATGCACCAAAACTGACATCAGAGAAATGAAAAATTCCATAAACGCATGATTCAAACTCCAAGTTTGTTCAACATAGAGGCATAAATAATGTGAAACTTTATTTTACTCATGTGTGGGATGCAGGCATTGCAGGCTGGACACCATTTATTTCCTATTCCTACTTGCACTTGAGAAAGTGGTATTGCGCTGCCTTCTTGAACCATGTGCTGCAGGTTGACCCACAATGCCATTCGGGAGGAAATTTCAGGATTTTGACTTAGCAACAGTGAAGGAACGGTGATATATTTCCAAGTCAGGATGATGAGAGGCTTGAAGGGAACTTGCAGTTGGTGGTGTTCCCATGTATCTGTTACTCTTGCCCTTTTACATGGAAGTGGTCATGGCTTTGGTAGGCACTGTCTAAGGATCTTTGGTGAATTTCTGCAGTGCATCATGTAGGTAGTATACACTGCTGCTGGTGAGTGTTGTTGTTGGCGGAATGAATGTTTGTGGGTCCAATCAAGCATGGTTGTTTTGTCCTAGATGGTGTCAAAGCTTCTTGAACATTGTTGGAGTTGCAGCCATCCAGCCAAGTGGTGAATATTCCATCTGACACCTGACTTGTGCCTTGTAAATGGTGTATTCAAGAGTAGGCACTGTGTTTATGTGATGAGTCCAATTGAGTTTCTGGTCACTGGTAGCCTCAAAGATGTTAATTGTGGGGGATTCAGTAATGGTAATACTATTGAATGTCAAGGAGCAGTCTTTAGATTGTCTCTTATTGGAGATGGACATTAGTAAATCTTAGCAGGACTTATACACTAAATGGTGAGGTCCTAGGGAGTGTTGCTGAACAAAGAGACCTGGGAGTGCAGGTTCATACTTCCTTGAAAGTGGAGTCACAGGTAGATAGGATAGTGAAGAAGGCATTTGGTGTGCTTTCCTTTATTGGTCAGAGGACTGAGTACAGGAGTTGGGAGGTCATGTTGCGGCTGTACAGGACATTGGTTAGGCTACTGTTGGAATATTGCGTACAATTCTGGTCTCCTTCCTATCGGAAAAATGTTGTGAAACTTGAAAGGGTTCAGAAAAGATTTACAAGGATGTTGCCAGGGTTGGAGGATTTGAGCTACAGGGAGAAGCTGAACAGGCTGGGGTTGTTTTCCCTGGAGCATCGGAGGCTGAGGGGTGACCTTATAGAGGTTTACAAAATTATGAGGAGCATGGATAGGATAAATAGACAAAGTCTTTTCCCTGAGATCGGGGAGTCCAGAACTAGAGGGCATAGGTTTAGGGTGAGAGGGGAAAGATAAAAAGAGACCTAAGGGGCAACTTTTTCACGCAGAGGGTGGTACGTGTATGGAATGAGCTGCCAGAGGAAGTGGTGGAGGCTGGTACAATTGTGACACTTAAGAGGCAGTTGGATGGATAAATGAATAGGAAGGGTTTGGAGAGATATGGGCTGGTGGGACTAGATTGGGTTGGGATATCTGGTCAGCATGGACAGGTTGGACCGAAGCGTATGTTCCCATGCTGTACATCTCTATAACTCTATGTGTGGCATGAATGTTACTTGCCACTTGTAAGCCCAAGACTGGACACTATCCAGATCATATTGCATTTGAACATGACTGCTTCAGTATTTGAGGAGTAGGGAATGGTGCTGAACATTGAATAATCTTTGGTGAACATCCCCACTTCTGGGAAGGTTACTGATGAAGCAGCTGAAGGCGGTTGGACCTCGGACACTACTCTGAGGAGCTATTACAGAGATGTCCTTGAACTGAGGTGACTGACATCAAACAACCATGACCATCTTCTTATGTTCCAGGTATGACTCCAACTAGCAGAGAGTTTGCTCCCTGATACCCATTGACTCTGGATTTGTTGGGTCTCCTTGATGTCATACATAGTCAAATGGAGCCTTAATGTCAAAATCTGTCACTGTCACATTACCTCTGAAATTCAGTGCTTTTGTCTATGTTTGAACCAAGACTGTAATCCTAACTTCTGGCTAGCCCTTGAGGAACCCAAACTGGGCATCACTGAGCAGGTTAATGCTGAGGAGATGCTGCTTGATAGCACTGGTGATGATAACTTTCAACACTTTATTAATGATCGAGAAAAGACTGATGGGGCGATAATTGACTGGTTTGGATTTGTCCTACATTTTGTGTACTGGACATACTTACTGCACATAGTCCAGTAGAATCCAGTATTGTAACTGTACTATAAGAGCTTAGGTAGTGGAGTAGCAAGTGCTGGAGCCCAAGTCTTCAGTATTATTGCCAGAATATTGTCAGGGCCCATAACATTTGCACTATCCAGTACCTCTGGTTGTTTCTTGATGTTATGTGGAGTGAATTGAATTTGCTGAAGACTGGTATCTGTGATGCTGGGGACCACTGGAGGAGGCTGCGATGGATCATCCATTGGCAGTTCTGGCTGATGATTGCTGTGAAGCTTTATCCTTTGCACTGATGTGCTGGGCTGTTCCATCATTGAGGGTGGAGATATTTGTGGGGCCTCATCCTCCAGTGAGTTGTTTAATTGTCCACCACCATTCATGATTTGATGTAGCAGGACTGCAGAGCTTAGATCTGATTCGTTGGTTGTGGGTTCACTTAGCTCAGTCTTTCACTTGCTGCTTATGCTGTTTGGCATGTAAGTACAGAACAACCTTGATTATCCGAACGAGACGGGCAGGGAGTAATTTGTTTGGATAACTGATTGTTCGGATAACTGATCTGATTTTAAACAAAGGAAGCCATACTAAACATAATTGCATAAAAAAGCATGTTTACAGAGTTTGTATTTCATTCAATCGATAAAATGCGTACAAACACTGGATAGTGCTTAAAAATTCATGAGGTCTTAAAAATAAAATCACTTTTGGCTAGAGTTTGACTGAAGTCTGGGAAATGTTTTCTGACATTTTCCTCGGTTTAAACCCGGTCTTTGACAGCAGCCAGCATCTTTCTTTAAAGGTGTCGTCTCGCTGTCCAGACTAACCAAATGTTGTCCCTCCCTCCTCAGCGACCACTTAGAGAGAGAGAGAGAGAGAGAGAGAGGTGCAAAATATAGGGGAACACAAGAGAGAGGGAAGATTTTTTCGCTAACTTCAGTTTCCGTCCTCTCATCAATTTTTTTTTAATGGGGGAGTAATGTTTTCCTTGTGTTTCCTCCTGTCAAGTTTTCCTCCTGTTTGTTTTCACGTGTGCTAACTCACTCCGATTTGCTCTCTCCCATCAAAAAAAAATTAAATTTTCCAGTCAGCTGAAAGATATTGAACTATTCTTTGTTTGGAAAAAAAAAGGAGTTGTAATGGGATAACGGGAGGAAAAAGCAACGGAATCAAAAAGTACAAGCATATTTCTTGACTTAACTCTCCGGAGAATGAGCTGAGGAAAAAATAGTTGGGTTCGCAAAATGGAGTGAGTCAACGTTGAGAGGGAATCTGGCTGTTAGAGCACACAGCTCAGGCTTGCACGTATATTGTTCTTGTGTGTTCACAGTCACAACCTTTGTCCTCCAGGAGAGTAAGTATCAGAGAGTCTTTTTATAAAAAGTATAAGACTTAACTCTAACATCACGTCACGAGTATATATTTGAAGTTAATTATTTATTAAAGCATTCTTGCATCTATATTCCAGTTCAAATTTACAAAATGATGGTTTAAATGGATGAGGATTAGAATTTTCCTACTTCCCTTGAAATGCATTTACAGGAACCTTGAGATCTTGTTTAGATAATACAAAATTCAGATAATTGATGTTTGGATAACCGAGGTTGTTCTGTAGTCTTGTTTGGTAGTTTCACCAGATTGACACCTCGTTATTAGGTATTGCTGGTGCTGCTCCTAGCATGACCTCCTGCCCTCTCCATTGTACCTGGTGTGATGGTAATGGCTGAATGGGAGATATGCCGGCTATTAGGTTGCAGATTGTGCTGGAGTAGATGCCCAGTCTTGAGTTGCTAAATCTGGTCAAAGTCTGTCCCATTTAGCATGGTGATAATGCCACACAATGCGATGGAGGGTATTCTCAATGTGAAGGTGGGACTTCATCTCCACAAGGACTATACAGTGGTCATGCTTACCGATACAGTCATGGACAGATGCATCTGCAGCTGACAGATTAGTAAGGGTGTGGTCAAGTATATTTTCCCCTCTTGTTGGTTCCCTCACTACATGCTTCAGACTTAGTCTAACAGCTAACATCCTTTTGGATCAGTGGCATGGCTGACTAGCATCCTCAGTGTTTCTTCCAAGTGTTGTTCAACATGAAGGAGTAAGATTCAATAACTAAGAGAGGACAATATGTGGTAACCAACAGGAGGTTTCCACGCCCATGTTTAACTTGAAATTGTGAAACTTCATGGGGTCCGGAGTCAATGTTGAGGATTCCCAGGGAAATTCCCTCCCAACTGTATACTGTGCCATCATCTCTGCGCCAGTGGGATAGGATATGCCCAGAGTTTTGTGATAATGGTGCCTGGGACATTGCCTGTCAGGTTTGCATATGACTATGTCGGGCTGTTGCTTGACTGATCTGTAAGACAGCTCTTCCAATTTTAGCATTAGGCCCCAGGTGTTCATAAGGAGGACTTTGCAGGGTCACAGGGATTTTTTTGCTGTTGCCTTTTTCAGTGACTAGGTCCATGTCAGGTGGTCTGTCTGGTTTGATTTGTCGCAAACACCTACAATTGTTTCATGGTCATTGGGAGATTCTTAATTCCAGTTTTTTTTTAATATGAATTCAAATTGCACCATCTGCCATGTTTGGAATTGAACCTGGGTCCCCAGAACATTAGCTGAAATTCTGGATTAATAGTCTAGCAATAATACCACTAGGACATCGCCTTCCCTAAACTGAAAGCAGAACAGGAATGACTAGATAAAAAGACACAAATGACTTGAAAGCAGAAACATGAACATTTCGTATGTAGTTGTCAATAGACTGAAGAGGAACGTCAACTGCAAACCTTTAAGGGCACTATCAAAGATAATATTAATGGCAAATGTTTAATAATTACAAATGTTAACAGGAGAAAGTGACACTTCAGATGCTGAAGATTAGAGCCGAAGAGTGTGGTGCTGGAAAAGCACAGCAGGTCAGGTAGCATTCGGGGAGCAGGACAGATGATATTTCAATCATAAGCTGTTCGTCAGGAATGAGAGACTGAGGAGCAGGAGAGTTGGTGTTTCAAGCATAAGCTCTTCATCAGGAATGATGAATAATGTTCAACAGTGATTAAATACTCAATTGGGCAAGTCAGAATCTTTAAGGTGAAATCTTTAAGGGACGCAGTGGCATGGAGGGATACTTTATGCATGTGGAGATGGGGTTGGGGGTGCTTGTGTTCAGATCTGTCAAAATGGGGGAATGGTGGGTGCTGACAGTGTTGTAAGAGAGTAGGATCAGGGTGGAACCTAACAGTGCTGTGAGAGCTGGGTCAGGGTAAATCCTCTCAGTGCTGTGAGAGCAGGGTGAGGGTGGATCATGACAGTGCTGTGAGATCTGGGTCAGTGTAGATCCTCTCAGTGCTGTGAGAGCAGGGTGAGGATGGATCCTGACAGTGCTGTGAGAGCTGGGTCAGGGTGGATCCTGTCAGTCTGTGAGAGCTGGGTCAGGGTGGATCCTGACAGTGCTGTGAGAGCTGGGTCAGGGTGGATCCTGTCAGTCTGTGAGAGCTGGGTCAGGGTGGATCCTGTCAGTCTGTGAGAGCTGGGTCAGGGTGGAACCTAACAGTGCTGTGAGAGCTGGGTCAGGGTAAATCCTCTCAGTGCTGTGAGAGCTGGGTCAGGGTGGATCCTGACAGTGCTGTGAGAGCCAGGTCAGGGTGGATCCTGACAGTGCTGTGAGAGCTGGGTCAGGGTGGATCCTGACAGTGCTGAGAGAGCCAGGTCAGGGTGGATCCTGACAGTGCTGTGAGAGCTGGGTCAGGGTGGATCCTGACAGTGCTGTGAGACCTGGGTCAGGGTGGATCCTGTCAGTGCTGTGAGAGCTGGGTCAGGGTGGATCCTGTTAGTCTGTGAGACCTGGGTCAGGGTGGATCCTGACAGTGCTGTGAGACCTGGGTCAGGGTGGATCCTGTCAGTGCTGTGAGAGCTGGGTCAGGGTGGATCCTGACAGTGCTGTGAGAGCTGGGTCAGGGTGGATCCTGTTAGTCTGTGAGAGCTGGGTCAGGGTGGATCCTGTCAGTCTGTGAGAGCTGGGTCAGGGTGGATCCTGTTAGTCTGTGAGAGCTGGGTCAGGGTGGATCCTGTCAGTCTGTGAGAGCTGGGTCAGGGTGGATCCTGTCAGTCTGTGAGAGCTGGGTCAGGGTGGATCCTGACAGTGCTGTGAGAGCTGGGTCAGGGTGGATCCTGTCAGTGCTGTGAGACCTGGGTCAGGGTGGATCCTGTCAGTGCTGTGAGAGCTGAGTCAGGGTGGATCCTGTTAGTCTGTGAGACCTGGGTCAGGGTGGATCCTGACAGTGCTGTGAGACCTGGGTCAGGGTGGATCCTGACAGTGCTGTGAGACCTGGGTCAGGGTGGATCCTGTCAGTGCTGTGAGAGCTGGGTCAGGGTGGATCCTGACAGTGCTGTGAGAGCTGGGTCAGGGTGGATCCTGTTAGTCTGTGAGAGCTGGGTCAGGGTGGATCCTGTCAGTCTGTGAGAGCTGGGTCAGGGTGGATCCTGTTAGTCTGTGAGAGCTGGGTCAGGGTGGATCCTGTCAGTCTGTGAGAGCTGGGTCAGGGTGGATCCTGTCAGTCTGTGAGAGCTGGGTCAGGGTGGATCCTGTCAGTGCTGTGAGACCTGGATGAATCAGCTGCAATAATACTCAAGCAGCTTAACAACCAAGGGCAAATTTGTCTGTTCGATCACTGCCCCACCCAACACCTCAAATGTCCATTCCTTCCGCCACTGGCACACTCTGCCTGCAGTGTGTACCACAAATTGGATGCACTGCAACAACTCACCAAAGTTTCTTGAACAGCACTTCCCAAACCCACAGCCTTCATGACGTAGAATGAAAATGGCAGGAAATGTATCCCTTTAAGTCAACTCCAGTCACCCCTCTTTCATGCTAACACCAACTGGGTGGCTATCTCAATCCTGCAAAATTCCAGGACCACTCCCATCATGTAAGAAATCTAAGGACCTCACCTACTACCATAATCACCACAAATCCTCACCACCCTTTCCATTTACAGTTAATTCCTGTCAAACCAGTACTTGTGGTACTCACACCCAGGATCTCCCAGTTCTGTAATTCCAAAAGATAACTCTGACCCTAATCCCATTGAGTTTCTATTATATACTAATCTAGCTACAGTGCACCTTTCTTAGCATTTTACTCTGTATCTTGTACTTAAAAATAATGAAGATAAAAATGAAATTCATATCTCAAGGAGCAATTCACTACTTTTTTTCTACTTGGAAAATGTCAGATATTCTAGGATTGAGTCTGTCACATGGTAGATGTCACACCTCAATGTGTTAAAAGTGTAAAATAAAATGTCAGTCTTTTTGTTTACTGGGTTGCAACTAGAAATATGGGACCCCCTGTTAACTTCTCACCACAGCAAGAATTAAACATGGATCGTCAGAATTTTGCACTTGCTGTATGAACATTTGTTGGTATTTTTGAAGTTTTATTCTGCAAAGATAATGGGGTGCTTTCTTTCTGAACAACTGCATTCCCTGTGCTGACGATGTTTCACAATGATATTAGGTAGCAAGTTTCAGGATTTTGAACCAACAATGAAGAAATAGTGATATATCTCCAACTCTGGATTGTCACTTGTGACGGCGTTCCCATGACCTTGCTGTTTTGTCCTTCATGGTAGTAGATGTTATGGGGCTGGGAAATGCTGTCAAAGTAAGTTTGATGAGTTGATACTGTGTATCCTGCAGATAATATGTTTTGCAGTCACTGTGAACTAACAATGATGATGGTGGATATTGACTCCAGGGGCAGTGGTGCAATCAAGTGGACTGCTCTATCCTGGATTATTTTCACATGTAATGCCAATTTGATTAGATGATCTTGATACAGCTCACATTAAACAACATAGTTAATGAATTGTTCATTGGCTGATAAAAGGCTCCTGCCATATGATCTGAATTAACATGATATACATTTAGGGAACTCTTTTGCTATGCATTTAAAGCACATCATATAACTACGTGCAGAAAAAATGGAGGATATTTACTTAATGTGATACGTTATCTCTAAAGCATTCTTTGATCACTTGGCCTTGAAAATCAATAAGGTGTGAATAGTATAGAATCTAAAATTTATTGAAAACATTGCTTTTATTAAATCACAATGCAGGAGAATTATTATTTTTATTTATTTTTCTTAGAAGTGACTTCTGGTTACAGTTATGGTTGAATATTTAATCCCATGGAGTTTGTTATTATAAGGTGCAGTAAAGGGCTCCAAAACATCAATTCCATGGTACTGTCGAATGGGAAAATCATCAACACAAGGAATGCAGTTGTTCAGGAAGAAAACAACTTTATCTTTGCAGAATAACACTTCTGACTGATGACTGTCTAAAACAGCATTAATCCTTTTATAATTGTTAATGTGGTGGCCAAGCTTTTTAAAATTTCCTGTTGAGAAACTGAGCTATCTACAGTTTTTCTGGTATTGCTTCAGTCTAATTAGTGGATGCCAATACACTATGGTTGATATGAAGTCCAAACGAATAGAAGTACCTTCCAGCTGTGTAACATCCTTATGGACTGCTCCCACCACGACGAGCCCTAGATTCCATTGTCTTGGTTCTGGATTAGTGGTGCTGGAAGAGCACAGCAGTTCAGGCAGCATCCAAGGAGCTTCGAAATCGACGTTTCAGGCAAAAGCCCTTCATCAGGAATAAGTGTCCTCTCCCTATCTCAGTTTTGCCTGATGTTAACTGTATTTGCTTCTAATAGGTTGGCTAAGTTCTAGAATAGGGTTTTGGATCTTCAACTGTGCTCAGGAAAGATTTCTCAGTTACTTTTAAACCATGTTTATTAACAGACTGTTTTTGATGAAGAGTGTATAGTTTCCAACCTTCTAGCAGAGTATTAGCATCTGACTACAGAATTCATAATTATCTCACAGATTACCTCAGAAGCCCATCTTTGTGGTCATTAAACTCCATTTCTACATCTCCCCCACCTGACCCCAATACCTTTTTCATTTGTAACATTATTAACCAGAATTTTTTAAAACATTATTAACTGAAACATTTAACAACAAATATTTCATATAACTGAATATATTTCCAGGCCACCATCTCGCCTCAAAATCAGATGCTGTGAAGATTTCACAATTCTCCCGGATCTGGAATTATGAAATAATGCAGGGGAATGCTGACCTGAAGGATGGCCTAGAACTGTACTTTTAACAGCTGAAACGCAAAGCATACAAGAGTACGGGCGGCACAGTGGTTAGCAGGCACCGCCTCAGTGCAAACTCTGTGTGGAGTTTGCACATTCTCCCATTGTCTGTGTGGGTTTCCTCACACAGTCCAAATAAAAATGCACAGGTTAGATGAATTGGCCATGCTAAATTGCCCATAGTATTAGGTGAAGGGGTAAATGTAGGGGAATGTGTCTGGGTGGGATGCTCTTCAGAGGGTCGGTGTGGACTTGTTGAGCTGTTTCCACACTGTAAGTGATCTATTCTATAGCTCATATTAGTGAAAGCACAGGTCGCCACTGGATGCTGATTAATCTTGTCTCTTTCATGATTCAATTGAAGAGAAAGTTTGACAATGAAAAATCGCCAACTGGTGGAATTGCACCATCGAAGAAGAGCTGAAGAGTAGAACCATTCAATTGTAATAGCTATATAATGGCACTTTGAGGTTCTTGTGTCATGTTCTCAAATATGAGATAAAGAGAGGAATAAATCACTGGCAGAATAAGAATTCACTTCTTCAAAATAATTGCACAAGGAATGCAAAAGATCAATCAATAAAAATGTCCTCAAAAATTGTTGGCTGCACTGGAAGATTTGCAGTTAGGACTGTTAAGACTGAATGCACAGGTACGGTAAAAACGTTCTCTGTGAAAAGCTGTCACAAGGGGAACTTTAACATTGACTGCTGCCACTTCTGACACTATGTTTGTAGCATTAGACAGAGAGAGAGAATTTTCTGGGCTCTCATATAAATGTAGGGCATAATTCATATTCTTCAAAATTGCTGAAGGATTTTCCTGCCTTTACAAAGTTTCGTTTTTTCTATTGTCCTGAGGAACCTTATCAGGTTCACTCTGTTTGCTGCTGACTGAAAGATTATTGTCCATCTTATGTTGAAAGTATTGGAACTTGCATCATGTTGACAATAGCATTTCTTCATTATTGCCATTGGTTACAGAACCTAGTGTTTTCAGAGAGATGGCTGAATAATTCTGCACACTCTGACCTAGACGTGAATCAGAGGGACGCCAATGTACTGCACCAAGAACTGAAAAGTTTGATGTCACAGGACTTTCTTCCTAAAATGATGGAACTGGGTTTGATAGTACTCATCCTTTGAATGTGTCTCTTGGCTAGGAATTTCTGAAGAAAGATGCTCATCCTCCTCAATCACAACTGAAACAAGGTTAAAAAAAAGTCTGATTAACTCCTGGAAATGCTGAGAAAATTCTTAACATTAAATTCATCCAATTTTCTTGACCTGAAACTTCACTAGCAGGTGATAGCCATAAGAAATCTTCACAAACTAACAGACAATCTTCTGTGGACAAAAGCTTGTATTGCTGCTGCATAGTAGCAGCATAAAACAGTTTTCACTTGTTGCTCAAATGGTTGTGATACCACAGGGTAGAAAAGTAACTTCTCAGGACAAAGACTGGATATCGTTCATGAGTTGCATGAGAAGTTTTTTAAATTATTCATGTAGAGGACGTGGATAATACGCCATCACTTTTTCTCACCCCTTGTTGCTCTTGAGATTGTGGTGGTAAGTTGTCTTTTTGAACTACTACAGTCCATTTGGTGTAGGTACCCTTCAAAATGCCACTGGGGAAGGAGTTCCAGAATTTTGACCCAGCGACACTAAAGAAACAGTAGTATATTTCCAAGTGAGCTGGTGAATGTGTTGCAGGTGGTAGTATTCCCATGTATTTTATCCTTCTAGATAATGGTGACTGTGGGTTTAGAAAGTGTTTTCTAAGGAGCCTTGGTGAATATCTGCAAGGAAGCTTGTAGATCATACACACAGCTATGACTAAGCACTGGTAGTGAAGGAATCTGATCAGACTATTGATTACCCTGTGGAATGGCTTTGATGTAAATCTATTTTGCATTAGGTTTTCAGAGTGAACAAATGGCTCAAGCCATATTTATGAGGTTGCCAATAAAGCCAATCTTATAGTGGTGCTCCCACTACCAGGATACTGTCAACAATGAAAAATACATTCTGCCTTTTAAACAGATGAATAATGTGGCATATGAATTTCCATGCTGATATAATGCCAAGTAAAAATGCAATATAATCCAAAGACTGGTAGATTGTATCAAACAATATATTCCTCTGCTTGTTCACAGCAAGCAATGTATTACTGTATCCTGCCAGTCCCTGCTTGCAAAACTCACAAAGTGTGCAACATTTGATGTAATTTTGCAATTGATCAACTTTCATTGGATAATTCTGAATGTGCAAAGAATTTTGGATTGACAAACAGACTCGCAATGTGGCTCCCTTGTGTTTATAAGAAATTACATATACAAGTACATTGTCCACTGTTTTTACATATACAAAGAATACATGCACACATCCAACTCAACAAAATAATTCACTGGTTCATTTTTCAGGATGCTTCCCTGACCAATCAGTCAATCTGACTATTTTAAAATTGAAATCAAGCCTGGCAATTTATTGTCACTCATCCTCAATTAGTGCATTCTCCAATGACAACACCTCTATCAATCAGACTCCACTTGACAACCAGTCAGCACTCTCCTCTCCTGTAGTGTTAATGCTAGTTTTTCCTTTAAATTGGTATTCTTGCAAATTGTTTTGAAGAGTGAAAATGAAAACCTTCAAAATATCTTTTTGTTAGCAATGCTCAAGTTCTGTACCACCAAACATCTATAAATCATTGTATAGTTGACATTAAATATTTACACTCAATTAAATGTATTAGTCACCATACTAAGGGTGGAGATAGTTGTCAAACTTGCTCTTCATCCTCTCAAACTTATCATTAACAGAAAGTAGGCCATGCTGTCATTTCAAATTATTCCATTATTGTTCTTTCCTGAGTTATCATCAAACGAACGAGTATATTTATCTTGCCAGTAGGATTTATGATAATGTTTTGAAGAATTTTTGAAAGTCTCTTTGCACCATGATGCTACACTTTAGATTAGATTAGATTAGATTACTTACAGTGTGGAAACAGGCCCTCCGGCCCAACAAGTCCGCACCGCCCCGCCGAAGCGTAACCCACCCATACCCCTACATCTACATCTACCCCTTACCTAACACTACGGGCAATTTAGCATGGCCAATTCACCTGACCTGCACATTTTTGGAGTGTGGGAGGAAACCGGAGCACCCGGAGAAAACCCACGCAGACACGGGGAGAACGTGCAAACTCCACACAGTCAGTTGCCTGAGGCGGGAAACAGTGTCAGTTAGACTGGGAAGTGAACTGACATTTCATTGTAGATCTCTCATTGATGTTCCATTGGTACATATTGTCTTGCTTTTAATCTTAGTGTTAGCAATTTTTCTGTGATTTACAAATTGCAAAGACATAATCTGAGGTTGTTGCTAAACATGCTTGTTAAACTTATTAGATCCCAATTATTCCAATTGTTTTATTTAAATCAGATCATTGTACTGGGCAGAGAGTAAAAATACTCAAGGCAAATTACAGCAGCTGTCCTTCAAGTGAGGAATCTCACTAAACAAGAACATGATTCAGAGACAGAGCTATGCAAATGAAATCCCAATTCCTCATCCTTCACTCACACCTGGCAAAATTGCTTTACTGAATTTTGTTTGAATGTACATGAACTGCCTACATATTTGCTCCATGTTTGTCTGAATTTCCATTTTGGTTACTTTCAATTTAAAGTAAACTGAATTGAAAGGCAAAAAAAAACCTCCCATAATTCACTGCTATTCATGTGTGCACTGAATTTGACATTATTACCCATCTTCTTGGTGTGACTGTGGATTTCTGAGTGGAAATGTTGTTTCTCAATGATAGGTGTGTGTTATGTAAGAAAAGGCTACAAAGAATATAGAAACCGGAACATTCAACGACAAACCTGGTGCGTCATTCATAGGTCATGGCTGCTCTCTCTTAACCCTGCAAACCCATTTCAAATCCATATTCCTGAATACCTTAACTAACAACATATTTTAATTTCAAGATTCTTAAATTTTTCAATTGGCCTCACCACAACTGCTTTTTGGAGTAAAGACTTCAAGATTTTCACTACCTTTTGAGTGACAAAATGCTTTCTGACATCAGCCCTGAATGGTTCTAATTTTAAGGTTAAGCACATAAAGAAAACAGTTTTCTTCTAATGTATCAAATCTTATAATCATCTTAAAGACCTCAATTAGCTCACTTCTTAATCTTCTTTATTCAACAGTACACAAGTCTACGCAACCTGTTTTTATAACTGAACCCTCTAAACTCTGATATAATTCTGTGCTATATTCCCTCCAAGATCAGTATATCCTTTCTGAAGTGCCAGGACTGAATGCAATGCTCTAAATGACCCTTAGCTCTGTGTGGCTGAAATATCACTTGCTCCCTTTGTATTCTAATCCTCTTGGAGTAAAGTTCAACATTCCACTAGCCTTTCAATTTTTCCTTTTAGTATTTGTCAACAAGGTTTTGGTTATTTTCTTGATTCTTAGATGCCTAACTCTCCTTATCCTTGCCATTCAGGAAACACACTGGTACTGGATGACTTTACACTGTTCACATTGACCTCTATTAGCCATAGTCTTACCCACTCACTTAATCTGCAATGTTTGCTTGCATCTTTCTGTTCCCATCTACACTATTTATTGTGCCATCTAAGTTAGTGTGTTTAGTAAACGTGTATAGTTGGTTCTCTATTGCTTCATACAAGTCATTAATGATATAGGAAAAAGCTGTTGCTCCAGTATAGTCGTTATATTCTGCCTATTTGAGTATATACCAATTATTCCTTACTTTCTGACTCTTACCTTCTAACTAATTCACCATTCAAGGCAATAGGTTTCCTTCATTTCAAGATAATCGTTTTTTTTAGTGGTTTTTGAATAGAACCTTTTTGAATGAGCTGGAAATTCAGATAAATCACATAGGGAGTCACATCTGTCTCTCATGTTAGTTACCACCTCAAAACATTCAGCTAGTTTCATTAGACATGATCCATATAGGCTTTGTCTGGGAAGTTTACCTTGTCCAAATACACAGTTCTGCTCACAGTAACAGATCCAAGTATCTTCCTAACAGTGTTATACAACAGTAACAGATCCAAGTATCTTCCCAACAATGTTATATAAGTAGGGCCACATTTCCTAGATCCTTATTTTATTCTATTGATTTATTTTTTATTTTCCCTTGAAGCTCTGGTACTTTTCTATAACCTCCTCATGAAACCTGATACACCATAACTATTTAATTTCTGACATTTTCATTATCCAATTACAATATAACATGTACATGTTATAACAGAGCCAAACCTGTTAGCTGCCCTCTTTCCCTTAATATGCTTGTAAAAATCTTTAATGATATGTCCTATAGCTCTTGTAAGATTCTTGCATTTCTGGTGGTATTTTCCCAGATGACCATGGGATATGTGATATAATCATGTAATATTTGCCACCTCTATCTGTATGTGGTTGTTTGAAGTAGTTCACTGCCATCAATCCTTTTTATGCATGTTTTCCTGTGGGCTTATGTAGTAATTTGAGGTAGAGGATACACAGTTTATAACATGTCTACAGAAGAGGCAGGTAACCAGGTTCATGGAAGATAGCAACAAATACAACTTTAATTGGCCAGGCATAACTACGAGGATTGTAGGGAACTGCAAATGCTCCCTCCAAGCGCTAGAGCTATTTCCATCCACAGACTGAGTAGATATTTTTAAACAACCTGTTAGACAAATGATACCACACCTTTGGAGTAGGCGGGTTTTGAATCCAGGCCTCCTGATTCAGAGATAGGCGCACGAATACTGTGCTACAAGAAACAATTCCACCTTCCACTCCACTGCCAGAATTGAGCATGCTGTCAGTAGAATAGGTGGAGACTATGTAATGAACAATAATCCCTTCAAAACCATTTTCTTTATACAGCACTCCCTTTTTGCAGTTCTTACCAATTCTTTGCTATTATTCATGTCACTCAGGATCTCTACTGTTCTTTGTCAATTTTTTTGTATTTCTTATAGCCACTGTTTAAGAGTGGTAAGGACAAGTCAGGGAACTATAGACCAGTGAGCTTGACGTCGGTGGTGGGCATGTTGTTGGAGGGAATCCTGAGGGACAGGATGTACATGTATTTGGAAAGGCAAGGACTGATTAGGGATAGTCAACATGGCTTTGTGCATGGGAAATCATGTCTCACAAACTTTATTGAGTTTTTTGAAGAGGATTGATGAGGGCAGGGCAGGAGACATGATCTATATGGACTTCAGTAAGGTGTTTGACAAGATTTCCATGGGAGACTGATTAGCAAGGTTAGATCTCATGGAATACAAGGAGAACTAGCCATTTGGATATAGAACTGGCTCAAAGGTAGAAGACAGAGGGTGGTGGTTTTTCAGACTGGAGGCCTGTGACCAGTGGAGTGCCGCAAGTAGTGGGTCCACTACTTTTTGTCATTTATATAAATAATTTGGAAGCTAGCATAAGAATTATGGTTAGTAAGTTTGCAGATTTGGATCGGCTCAGGCTTGGAGGGTCGAAGGGACTGTTCCTGGGCTGTAAATTTTCTTTGTTCTTATGACACCAAAATTGGAGGTGTGGTGGACAGCGAAGAAGGTTAACTCAGATTACAACAAGATCTTGATCAGATGGGCCAATGGGCTGAGAAGTGGCAGGTGGAGTTTAATTCAGATAAATGTGAGGTTCTGCATTTTGGGAAAGCAAATCTTAGCAGTAGAAGACAGAGGGTGGTGGTGGAGGGTTGTTTTTCAGACTGGAAGCCTGTGACCAGTGGAGTGCCTCAAAGATCAGACCTCTACATTTTATCATTTATATAAATGATTTGGATGCGAGCATAAGTTTGCAGATGACACCAAAATTGGAGGTGTAGTGGACAGTGAAGAAGGTTACCTCAGATTACAACAGGATGTTGACCAGATGGGCCAATGTGCTGAGATGTGGCAGATGGAGTTTAATTCAGATAAATATGAGGTGCTGCATTTTGGGAAAGCAAATCTTAGCAGGACTTACACACTTAATGGTAAGGCCCTCAGGAGTGTTGCTGAACAAAGAGACCTTAGAGCGCAGGCTCATAGCTCCTTGAAAGTGGAGTTGCAGGTAGATAGGATAGTGAAGAAGGCATTTGGTATGCTTTCCTTTATCGGTCAGAGTATTGAGTACAGAAGTTGGGAGGTCATGTTGCGGCTGTACAGGACATTGGTTAGGCCACTGTTGGAATATTGTGTGCAATTCTGGTCTCCTTCCTATTAGAAAAATGTTGTGAAACTTGAAAGGGTTCAGAAAAGATTTCCAAGGATGTTGCCAGGGTTGGAGGATTTGAGCTATAGGGAGAGGCTGAACAGGCTGGTGCTGTTTTCCCTGGAGTGTCAGAGGCTGAGGCTGACCTTATTGAGGTTTACAAAATTATGAGGAGCATGAATAGGATAAATAGACAAATTCTTTTCCCAGGGTTAGGGGAGTCCAGAACTATGGGGCATAAGTTTAGGGTGAGAGGGGAAAGATATAAAAGGGACCTAAGGGGCAGCTTTTTCACACAGAGGGTGGTACATGTATGGATTAAACTGCCAGACAAAGTGGTGGAGACTGGTACAATTGCAACATTTAAAAATCATTTGGATGGGTATATGAATAGGGAGGGTTTGGAGGGATATAGGCCGGGTGTTGGCAGGTGGGACTAGATTGGGTTGGGATATCTGGTCGGCATGGACAGGTTGGACCGAAGGGTCTGTTTCCATGTTATACATCTCTATGACTTCATGACTCTATAATTACACTTGCTTTGCAGGATATACACTGGTCTTGTGTCCTATGACATATTCTTTTGGACAACCTTTTTCATCTGTATTTTTACTTGTTTATATTTCTGAACAGTCTTTTATGCTCAATTTCTCATCCTACTCCTTCACAAAACTAACATTGAATTCTATCATGTTGTGGTCACTGTTAGCTCGGTGTTCCTTATAATTAGATTATTGATAAATTCAGTTTATTACTCTGCTCTGATCTATTACAGCCTGTTCACTTGGGAATGTTTACAACTTTTTATCTATTTCCTGAACAATGTAAAAGGACAGTCTCAAGGAAAGCTGTCTGCTGCTAAAGTGGAACATTATTTAAGTATCTGTAGTTTTGTGAATAACTGCTGTAAGTAGGCACATCCTGAAGTCAAGTGTAAGATAATTGATTTTCACTGAGACAACAAGCTTGTTTAATTATGATCTATGTTGTAAGTACTCTGATGCCAATCACTACCAGCTTGGGATTGTTTGCTGCCACCATTCCCTTTCCTTCATTAGTTCATGGTTTAAACGGTAGAGGAACGCCGCTAAACAATCTTAATGAGGAGAGGCTTTTGTCTTAAGCACAATGTCAGTACAAGTTAAATTAATAAGTTAGACATTGTCATTAAGACTATTGGGAGACCTGTGAAGACATGTCATCGACTAGAAGATTCAAAGATGCTCTGTCTTTCCTAACCCAAACCAGTAAGACCTCATCACCTTGTGTGGAGCAGTCTCCAATCATAACCCTTTTTTTAATGAACTATTAGGTTATACAATATCTCCCAAGCATTTGTCTCAAAGTTAGCCATTTATATAAATATAAAATTATATTTATCACTACCATATTCCCTCCCCCCTCCACCACTAAATCTCTGGCTTCACAACTTCAGACAGTCTGAAAGTTTCTCAATTCTTCCAGAACACATTATTTTTGAACTTGTAAGATTTTTGGCTTGAAGATTGTTGACATTGGTTCTGTTTTGAATCTGTGTGGTCTGAAAAATCTTGTTCCCTTAGTGATCCTTTTAATTCTTGGATGTCCCTCACTGAGGACATCATTTCTGCTTAAGTAGTATATTACTTTATCTGGAAAAGCTTTGATCTTCTGAGTCGCTTTCACCAAAGATCTGTTCCCTGACAAATCAGGTGGTTGTTCCATAACATCATCCAGAAAATCTTTATTTTCATGAACTTCATTCATGGAAGATGGTAATTCAGTTGAAGCAGGTATTTTCCTTTTTGCAGTATCCTGGATTTCTGACCAGGTAATATCTTCATGACTATGTCCTGAATTAGTAGATGTTGATTGTCCTACCTTAAGCATTGTATGCAGCCCCATTCTCAATCTACATGAGCAGATTTTCATTCTCAGTCTGCTGATACATCTGGGTTAGAGGATATAAACTCTACTTCAACTTGCCAATTAGGTTGAATATCATTATTTGACTGTCTTGCTGGTGAATCCAACATGTTCACATCCTCTGTTATGCTATTTGAGAACTGGTACTGATTTAACTGTGTCGCTGATATTGACACTTCTTCCTTGGGAGATGAAGATTAGAAATATTTATCTTGAATTTATGTTGTTTTTTCATCTGACATTATCTAGAATTAGCTCAATAGGCTGTGTTGGTACCACAACAATTTCACTTAATGATTGACCAATGAGCTCAAGTGGGTTGTACTGCTCATTCTTTCCTCTTCATCTGCATGTTCTCATAAACCTTGCTGGTTTCTATCACCTGAATTTTCTTCAGTAATGATAGGACCATTTTCATGTTCTGAAAATTGTGTGTAATCACAGATTTATTTTCATTATGTGATCTTCAAACACTCTTGATATCTTTTGCTCACCGTACTTCTGGCTATATACCTGGTGATCCCCAAACATCCCAAGTGTATCCTTTTCTGGATATTTTCACACAGTCTGCTGCCACACACTGGTAATTTATGGTTCTGAAACGCTATTGCATTCAAATTATGTGTTCTCAGCCAATTCACTGGAGTTTTTGTTTGACTGCTTCAATATAATATCAGTGAATGATAACACATTCTTTGTCATTCTTTTGTTCTTGTCAAATTTGCTCAGGTCAGGTGGCCACTGGGCATTTCCTCCTAGGAATATATTGCTGCCCACTGGTTGTTCTTAGTTATATGATGTATATTTTTAATACTATCATAGCTTAGCTCAAATAGATTATTTGAATTTTAAAGAAACACAACTTTTCTACCAATTGTCCCTTGACCAGTTGTTCAGTAACAGATTGTTTCTGGACAAGTTATTCGGTTTGATTTGTCTTTGATCAGGCATGGCATAATTTATGTCTCTCTCTTGGCACAGCAGGCTCAAAGGCCAAATAGCCTTCTCTAGTTCTGATTTCTTATACTGTTCTGATAGTCTCTCGACCTGTTTGTGGTTCATTATAACTAGTTGAGCTCCTTCCACTGCATCAAAAAAATTAAGGTCAAGACATCATGCATGGTCAAGAGTGCAGTTTCTTGATTATGAATTATCTAGAAGTCTCTACCCTCCTGTACCCTTTCCGTTGCTTAGTTGCTTATAACATCCCTTTAGCTGTGCGAGCTGTTCTACTGGAGCCATTCAGTTTCATCATGGTAGGCTACAATTTCTATTCCTTCACTATTGTAAGTCATTTAATAACATAGTGACACTTGCCCCAAAATCAAATTTAAAATTAATGAAATTTCCATTGACATAAAAGGTTCTGTCAAACCTGAATTGGTTGATCATCAAATTCTTCCAGGAATGCATTGGGTATCTTTTCAAATGCTGGTGGCTCAACCTCATTAGCATCATTGAATGAGTAGATATTTGATGTTTTGCTATATTGCATTTATTTTTTGCTTCTACATATCTTTTGAACTGACCTTTAGTTTTACAGATAAAGCATGATATTTTAACTCCTTATACCCTGAGACTTTATTGTTCCAAAGCAATGACAATGACTCTTGGCATCCACTGTTTGGCTTAATCTTTGTGTTGGCTTGTCGCAAATGTCTTTAGGGCTTTTCTAACTTACAAACTGAATGGAGTCTGTTGCCTTCCTCTGATAATCACATCTCAGGATTTTCCTGTGATTGTTCCTGTTGTATGCTTCCAGAACAATCTGAATATCTGAGAGTAAAGTCCTCCTTGGACTGTAATAAATCTGACAAAGACTCATCAATAATTCCTATAATTCATTAGTGTCAAGTTCCTGGGATCATCAAAAATCTGTCCTGGTCCACCATTAGATTTAAGAAAGCACAGTAATACCTCTACTGCCTCAGGAGGCTAAGAAAAATTAACAAGTCCATAAAGACTCATACAAATTTTTATAGGTGCACCATAGAATGTATCCTATGTGGATGCATAATAGGATGGTATGGCAACTGCTCTTCCCAAGACCGAAGGACACCACAGAGAATTGTGAACACATGCCAGTTTGTCACACAAATCAGCCTTCTACCCATTGACTTCAACTATTTTTCCCACTGGATCAGGAAAGCAACCAACATAATCAAAGATCCCTCACAGCAAGTTATATGCTCTTCTACCCTATTCCATTAGACCTCTTTAATGTTAATATTGATCTCTCTCTGCACCTTCTTAGCAGCTGTAATGCTGTGTCCTGCACTCTGTTCTGTTATCCCAATACACTTGTATAGTACGATCTGCCTGTAAGGCACATAAATCAACACTTTTCACTGTACCTTGGTACACATGACAGTAATAAATCAAATATAATCTTGTCCATTAATTATGATTTCAAAACTCTATATTTGATCTGTAGAGATTCTTAATGAACTTGTTAAATTAGATTTCCTACAGTATGGAAACAGGTCCTTCGGCCCAACAAGTCCACACCAACCCTCCGAAGAGTAACCCACTCAGACCCATTTCCTTCTGACTAATGCACCTAACATTATGGGCAATTTAGCATGGCCTCTATGGATTCTCTTGGGATATTTTCTGTTAAATCTTACTCTTTCAAAAGTTATATTTGTTCATTGTTTTAGTAATTATCAAAAGCTTGTAGAACTTCACAAAAAATACCTGTACATTCTTTTATCTCTTGACAAGTTATAATGATGTTAATTGGAGGTCTTATTAAATACATTAAATCCCTACAATGGCCTTGAAACCCACAGATCTTTTATCCTATATTACATGACTCCTTAGCCTTTTCTAACAGGTCTTTCATAATTTAGTTGACAAAGTGTCTGCCTGGGAGATTCCACTCTGTGGTGCCCCTGAAGGTTCTAATGCTGTAGGGGGTTAATGATGCATTCACTTGCAAAGCCACAAGCATTTGGCTCCAGCCACAGCTAGGGGCCACAGATTATCGTGTGTCAGAGCACACAGGACAGTAACCCAAGCATCCTTGATTGTCAATGTCAATGCCTCAGAGGTAACAGCAGTAGACTCTGGGACACGCTGATCATCGTTGAACTGACTGCTGGTTGGGTCCCTTCTTGACTGCCTTCAGCATTTGTTTGAGCTGTAATTCAAACTTCTTGGTAGTCTTCTGCCTGCAATGATTCCCTGCCAAGAGCTTCTGAAACACAAGGTAAATTATGTACATGTTGGCACCAAAATACTCTCAGATATCAAGACTCTGAATCTACTGGCTTTCAAAAAATACTGGTTGCCCATGGTTGAAAGCCTTTACCAAAGTTGCCAATATATTACAGCACTTAGATCGGCACTTGACCTCCCTGAGATCACCGTTGACGTCCTGAGATCATCCTCGACTTCTGTGAGATGATCCTTGACTTCCATGAGATTGCATTGTCTTCCCCAAGATCACTGTGCCCTCCTGAGACTATCCTTGAAAACTCCCCCATCCCAGATGACCTTCAATCTTCTCAAGATCACCCTGAATTCCCTTCAATCATCTTATCTTCTCTGAGATTAGCCTGACCTCCATGAAATTGCTGTGAACTTTCTTGTCCTTCCTGAGATCACACTGTGCAATTAAGATCACTCTTGATATGTCCGAGATCATCCTCAATCTTGCTGAGATTGCAACACTTTTCCTACATTTTTCCCTGTTCCTTCTAGCCAGTGGTAACCTCCATCTCAACTTTTGCACCTTCTGTCATTTTATTCCCCACAGAAAACTATAAATACAAAATGATACATTAATATAAAACATCAAACCCACAAAAGGAAAGGGCACGTAATTGTCAGCCTTTTCAACCTGCAATTCCTGGCACAGATGAATATAAACAAATACAAAACACTCCCTTCCAGTTTCTCTGTACAATAATTTACCTACTAAAATAAATCAGAACTAAGGCAAAATAAATATGTTGGCATTGAATATTTGTAATTGATTTTAAAATCATAGAATCCCCACAGTGCAGAAAGAGGCCAAGTGAAAGGAAACTGGAGTACCTAGAGGAAACCCGCACAGACACGGGGAGAAGTGCAAACTCCACACGGTCACCCGAGGCTGGAATTGAACCCGGGTTCCTGGCATTGTGAGGCAATAGGGTTAAGCTATCAAACTGCCTGATTACCCATGGAAGTTTTACTTTCTGATATGAGATCTCCATGCAAATCTGCTTTCTCAGGTCTCCGTTATGTAAACGGAAATCCATGTGATCAGTTTGTGAGAACAGTTTCAAATGACTTGGAACAATAACAATTTGCTCTGTTTGTATAAATTCTGCTGGGAACTTCCCCTTTTTTGATAGATCTCCAAGATGTTTGTTAATTTTGCAAAACATGATAATCCAGCATTTCTACAAATTTTATGGGTATTAAATTATCTCGCATGGCCAGATGTGAATTTAACTTTTGTGTAAATGATAGTGTATCAGAGATTAGAGCATAATAATAATCAAGTGTACTATCTAAATAAACAGCTTGAAGTAGGTTTATACTTCTATTCTTTGCAAACCTGGTCTGATGTTTCCATTATAAAGCTGTTCATTACTCCCCTTCGCTTTTGTATTCACTTCGGCATTGCCCTTGATGAAAAGGGTGTTGCTTGTTACTGGCCACTCAAGTGGCTTTGCTTCCTGTTGGGGAAATATGAATAAAGTTTTCAGCACTCAATGTTTTGTCACTGTGTCCTACACCTACACGCACATGACATGGGTGCGGAGGATGGGGGTGGGGGTTAGAATAAGTATAACCAGGGGATCTGGAATCTCCTCAGTTCAGGGGACTGACTCTGACCGAGCTGGCCACAGCCAGTGTACTGTGCACATGAAAATATCTTGGTGATTTGGTGACAGAAAAAAAACTCTTCACTCTGTTAAAGTTATGTACATCGCAAGTGACTTTAGATAAGGTGGAAAGGCAAAATTAAGGAGCTAAAATAAATCTCAACCTCCATTGATTGCATTGAGATTTAGTTGGCTTAATAGGGCTTGTGCCATATACGAGTTCTCTAAAGTTTGTGGGCAGCTTTATTTGAGGCTAGGGTGAGTGCTGCTCCTTCACACCTTATATCATACAAATAGTAACAAGCTGGAAATGTTTACATTTAGTTTATATAATTTGAGACAGAAGTAAGTAAACATGATTTGGTTACATTTGGACACTTTCTTGGCCATTATTGATCTAAATGGAATTACTCAAATAATAATTTGAGAAAGTTAATCTCTTTTCTAAATTGACTCAACTATTTAAGGGACCAAAAGAGACTATCTACTCTTGTTACTATGTTCCGAGACTAACGCTTCTTTTTGCTGTTTGCAGTTTAGTGTAGGGAACCCTAACATTAACATTTTGTGCAGCCAATTCACTGGAACTCTGAGTTCTCGGAAAGAGATTAAGGAAATGCAGGATATTATGTGGATGAGAACAAAAGCTGAATTACAATTTGTGGAAGATAAAAGCAGGAATCAGTGTTACATGCATGAATCATTGAACTGGAATTACATAATTCATACTAAACAATATCCCTTCTTATTAGGCAGTCCTAAAGACTGAGGATGACTTTCTTCCACTTTGAAGTTGTGGGTCCTGAGATAACTAAAACGTATAATGCTGGACCACAAATCATGCCACAAAACGTGACGTTTATTGAGTTGGATGAGTTGATGGGAGGCTCAGATGTTCACACATACTTTCCACTTCTACCTGGTCATGTCAGAGATGTTCAAAATGATTGATAACTTTGCAGATGCTGCTTTACCTGGTCGGGCAGTTTTGGACAAGAGATTCCCATGGGGTATTGCATTTTCAGGGAGGATTTGAGGATGTACATGAAGCATTTTCGCTGAACCCCTGGTTACCACTCACCGTTACAGAGCTCAGAGTGTAGAGGTTATTTTGGAAGCTTTTTTTTATTAGGAATGTGGATAATGTGGCATGCCTAACACAACTGATTGACAATAACCAATGCCCTGATGCTGGGAATGTTGGTACAAGTGAGGAGGCTGATATTGGAGTACCCACCTGCCATTTGATTTCAGGATTTCATGGAAGCATCTCTGCTGATATTTACTTAGAGACTTGAGATGTTTGCTGTTCATTTTCCATGTCTCCAAAGTATACAGGACAGTGGTTAACATTGCTTCCCTGTGGATTGTGATTGTGGTACCAGATTTGAGGTCTTTGTCATCTTTGAATGTCCAAAAACTCCTCTGGCACACTGGAGTTGGTGTTGAGTTTTATCGTTCATGCTTCCCTTTGCTGAAAGAAAATATCCCAATGCATAAGAATTGATTCATATTGTCTATGGCTCTTGATACTAAGGGGGTAGTGTTGCACAGTACAGGTAGTATGGTTGACAACCTTTGACTTTTAGATGTTTGGCCTAAAGTTCATTTCTCTTAAACCTTTGTGAATGCAATGAAAATGGTTTCAAGCTTGGCCTCTAAGTATGCACACATACAAGTGTTATTCGCATCATGCAGCTTGATGACAGAGGTTAGGGTGGTCTTGATTCTTGACTAGAGGCAATGCAAGTTGAACAGTGTCCCTCTCATCCTGTAAAAAAGCTCCACTCAAGTGGAAATCATTGTGGATGTGGAAAGAAAGCAGATATGTGACAGTTGAGGTCAAACAACAAACCTGTGACCAAAAGAACAGACAATAAGTGGAAACAGCACAAGAATTCCTGAAGTGTTCTATTGGCTATGACATGCATGGAATCTTCAGAACCATCAAGTACATCTCTGGCCCAATAACCCAAGGACCTACCTCAATGAGAGCCAATTACAGAGTTACACTCATCAAGGACTGAGAAACATTGAGTGCTCACAGGAAGGAGACATCAAGAATCTCCTCAGTACTCAACATAAATGTCCTTGACCACACTCCACAGCATCCCACATGCTGTAACCTCAGTTGATCCCCTACTGTATGTAATACTGAAAAGGCTGTCTGACAGCCCAGAGCTAAAAGACCATCTATGCAGATGGAATCCAATGGAGAATACAGTGGAGAAACACTCTTGGCGTGAATGCATGACCTCAACTCCTTCATCTGGAGGCAGGAAGAGCTGGCCAGTGAAGCACAGACATCATCCTCACCACAACACTTAATAGCACTGCTGCCTCACAGCGCCAGAGATCCGGGTTCAATTCCCACCTCAGGCGACTAACTGTGTGGAGTTTGCACGTCCTCCCCGTGTCTGCGTGAGTTTCCTCCGGGTGCTCCGGTTTCCTCCCACAGTCCAAAGATGTGCAGGTCAGGTGAATTGGCCATGCTAAATTGCCCGTAGTGTTAGGTAAGGGATAAATGTAGGGGTATGGGTGGGTTGCGCTTCGGCGGGGCGGTGTGGACTTGTTGGGCCGAAGGGCCTGTTTCCACACTGTAAGTAATCTAATCTAATCTAATATGTTTAAGGCAAAGCTAAAAAGAATGACAAGTTCTGATTTTCAGCAATAGAATGCAAGTCTTCTAAAACATGAACCCAGTATTAAATATCAACCAGTGGATCAGTCCCACTGAGAACAAATTTGAAGTATCTTCTTGACCTCTTGTATGTCCAAAGCCCCTCAGAAAATAATCTATTGTACCTGTTTCAAATGGTGACTCTGAATGTGGATGAGCAATCTACATAAATGTCTCAACCAAACACATCTTCATCCTGTATCTGATGGGGACAGAATGTAACACTCAAGGTACAAACTGTATTAAATGCATTTGCAATTCTGGTTGCTTGAATTGTTGAATAAAGATGCAATTAATTTTATGAATTATTTCTTGACAAAAACACTTTTGTGATCAATAATTCTAACGGAATGCTCAATTTTTATTAAACTCATGCAATAATTAACTGCATAGTTTTTATTGTGATTCTGTGCAGAGTAAAGTATGCTAGGACTGAATTAACACATTGAAAAGATAGCTTTTTAAAAATGTGTTTATGGTATGTGGCAAGTCTAGTATTTATTGACCATTCCTGATCACTTTTGAGAAGGTGGTGGTGAACCACATTCATAAACTCTGCAGGTATTCCTGCAGTCTTGTTAGGGAGGAAGGGAGGGAAAATGAGAGGGAGGAAGAATAGTAGGGAATTCCAGGGCTTTGAGCTACTGGAGATGACGGAACTATACGGTGGTTCCAAAGATTTTCTCAATTCATTCAGTAGTCTGTGAATGATAAACATCTAGCCGAAACAATGAGCACCAAATAGGAGCTTCGATTTTACACTCATTCATTTCTGTAGAAGCCAGTAATGTTGCAGCTTGGGGCATGATTCAGGTCATATCCTTTGTAAGTTTATCCCTGATTTGATGGTAAATGGATAACTCAAATTGCATCCAACATCCAGTGTCAATTAAAATATCTTATACAATTGGCTTTTAAATCATCTATGTAATACATAGGACTTAACTATTTGTACATGAGGTCAGATTATTTATTCAAAAATATAACTTGAAAGTATATAGATTCCTTGACACTCATGAAATAACTTGTCAAATGCTAAACTCTGACGCACTATCTTAAGATTGTTTCCTGAATTGTCTGCTACCAAAACACCACTACATTGCCAAATGCCAAACGAGTATCTCTAAAGAGGAGCAGTTCTTAATTCTAAAACACCAAAATGTCTTGCAGTAGCTAATTTTAAAAGCCTCATTCACTCTGCCAGCATGACACAAAAGTTTGTCATCTTGCCTGAAGTTTTCAATCTATCCCTTGCAGCTCTCACGCAGCACACACAGCACTGGAAATTATGCAATCAATTATCTTGACACATTAAGTAAATAAAACAAAATAACAAATGTATGTGTTTCCACCATAAGAAAAATATTTGGCGTGTACTCCAGACATGTATGAAATTTTAAAAATGGAGGGGAGTGCCTCCAAGTAAAACGATTGAAAACCCTTGGTTTACTCTGATTATTTGTAACTATTTAATGTACTGCTATGATTGTGCTAAAGGTAGATTGCTGAATCCAGATATGAGTCATAGTTCATTGCATTGGCATGTTTACTTAATTAAAGTAACTTGAAAGACAGCAGAGAGATGATGATCAAATCAAGGAGTGGCAGTATCAGCACATATTATCAAACTAGGTGATCTAATTAAAGTAATTATAAATGTGTTGGACTCAGCCAAGAATTGAACTAAAACCCCATTATGACTTGGAAACACAAAAGGGAATAAAGCAATTTCAATGTTAATATATGTAATTTGAGTTTTTAAACCAGAGTTTAACAAACATGTTAAATTTTAGGATTCAATTAAAACAGGATTCTTAAATTTATCATATTTCCTGAGTGCTTACTGAATTGAGATAGTCTTTCTTGTCATAAATATATATGATTTTATTCCAATATGTATTGCAGCTAGCTAAAGAGTAGGCAATTGCAGCTTTAGCTGAAAGACCTGATAAAGAAAACAAGAATAATTCTGAGGTTGCATTTGTATTTTGCTAATTAGATTTCTTACAGAATAATCGCACTAAACAGTTGTGTACCATAGCTATTTTGATTATAATGAATTATTTTTGTAATGTTTACTTTAAGCTGATGGAAGAACAAAGATTTCTTCTTAATCCTTTGCCAATTTTTATCAAAAGAGGTCGCATGGGAGCTTATCAGATTATTCTGACAAGCCTAGCTAAGACGGACGCTATCGGTACTGACCAGATTGAAATCTGGCAATGACTGTGGGATAAAAATAAACAAACAGTCTTCATAAGGTGATCAGGATTTATGGATGCAGGACTCCATGTTTCAGATAAGCAAATATATCTGGGTCTCAGTTGTCATAATACTCCCATGTTCCTAAAAAAATAACAAAACTGCAGACGCCTTGAAGGAGGTGAGAATTTTGTTTTAATTTACCTTTTTGCCATCAGTTTCCTGTTAAAAGACTTGACTTGGCATTGAAAGCAGACTGATGATCTCAGTATTTCTACATCGATAAGACCTGCTGTAGGAAGTTGTGAGGAGGCAGGAAGGAAATGCTATTGGTCTTTGATTGAGAGGTTTGGAGCATTTCACGGCTTTAGGAGTAAAGACTGAAAGTCTCCTATAAAACTGAGTAACGTATTTGTTATGTATAGTATTTTGACCATTTTTGCTCAAAAATGATTCGGTCGGTTTACGAGATAACATTTAGGGTTGTGTTTTATAACAAAATGTGTTCACAAGTTTTAACAAAATATATCAAGACAGAAGATTGTTAAAATTCTGATAGACTAGGTTTTAAGGTTGCTTCACAAATGCTGTAAATAATAAAAACATTGTTAACCTGCCCCATTACTTCTGAACCACCTCTCATTCGATGTGTGTGATCAGTGCTAGATTGTGTGGCTTAGGATCTTAGGTTGTGAACACTAAGGTTAAAGAAAAAGTAGAAATCCAAGTATTTAATCATGTTTTTAAACAGAAAGCTACAAGGGTCAGTTTTTCTAAACTCAAGAAACTGGAGTGTTATTTGATTAAAAGTCCAGTCCATAACTCTCCAAGATATCTGTAATTTTCTAATGCATTCTGAATTATAAATGTGTCATCATTGATGGCTATGTCTTCAAGCTCTGGAATTCCCTCCCCTCTGCTTTAGTGTACTTTCCTCTTTTACATTATTCATAAAATCTACTTCTAAAACCAAGCTATTCATCAGCTAATGCAATGATCAGTGGACTATAGTTTATGGTCCTCCAGTTGAAGCACTTTGGGACAACTCATTTGGTTAAGGGTACTGCTATAAATGTATGTTGTTAGAATTCAAAACAGGTTTAATTTGAATGTTGTTTCTGTGAAACCCAAATCATTTAATGGCATTAGTTTTACTTACATGTAGCTATAGTGGGCAATCTACTGCAACTTGATGTTTCAGGAGGACAAAAAAAAATCAGCCAGCCCCCATGCTCATTCATTTAACCTTATTATTCCAGTGTTGTTCAATACATTAACCACTAACCACATGTGGCCAGGTGGAAATCTAAATGTGCTAATTGCTTCTCTAATTGGTAAATGTGCAGATGAGGAATAGGCAATCATTGAGTACATGATTTCACACAGATTAGACATATGCACTTTAACCTTTTTTTCTACTTGTTAAAACTACCAAGAAAAAGTGTTCTTTGATTATTCTGAGTGTTTTATTGTCTTCCTTGTTGAAGGTGGTATTTATTTGGTAACTGTAAACTTCCTGTATTTGCAAGTGTATGCAAGACATTTTTACTAAAATTAGTGCTTGTGGTTAAGATCGCTTTGTAGTTGGTGGTTGTTATTGGACAACAATATGTTTGTTGGTATCAAACCCGAAAACCTTCTAGTATAATTCTATTTTACTGGAGTGATTTAGGAGGAATAATAATGGTGAAAAATTTAAACTTTTTAAAAAAGGTTGATGAGTATTTTGTTCAACAAAATAGGGTAGGGTTGGCTTCTTGTTGGATTTGAGGAGCACTGAAGCAGGCCCTAGACACAGGTAGATATAACATGTGATGTGGTGGGGAAACTAAAAAAAAATCACCATGTCATACAGAACAAGCCTAAATTCATCACAATTCTGTATTGAGTTGGAACAATGAACAAAGTCTTGGATTTTTAAATCACTAATGGGCCAAATGGCTCTCCTCTGGGCTTTAATTTTTTTTTCCCTGTGTTCTTACCCCGGAAGACTTCATTATTATATCACTTTAGCTTTGTCCTCCACAGGACCTTTTTATAGTCATCATGAGAAGTTAATAAGTACTTCAAATTAGCTTTCTATCATCTGGTGATGAGTTTATAGATGTTTGACCAATCAGATCTTGGTCCTTGACAGCTCTAAATGAGCATAAAATAGTCACAGGTTAAGATTGCGCCCAATGTTTCAGCAAATGATAGAAGGAAACAGAAAACTTGAATTAAAATACAGATTACCAAGTAATTACAGTACATCTGCATCGTCTGTTCCTGTATCAGTCCATTAAATCTACCCCAACTGATAGAAGATTACCTTTTCAGAATCAATTTACAAGGTTTTGTTTCAGGCTTCATCAACTCTTGCATCATCAAATATTCACATCAGACTTTAACAAATGTGCAAATCGCTCCTTCCTACTTACTTCAGAAATCACAAGCGTGCTCATGTTATACAATATAAGTTACATTCACAATACAACAATGAAATGAGAGGATAAATAAAACAATGAATCCGCTACATTTTGGACGCTGGCTTGTATGAATTGTCTTCCTCAACTTCATTGATAATGCAATCATTCTTAAGGGTCTGTCACACCCATGACTTGGATCAAGATGGCAGGTAACTTAGTGAGGACTGGTGAAGGAACCTATGAGCAATTATAGCTGACTGAAATTGGTGAAGCTTAAATTAATCATACAGCTTTAATATCCTAGGATAATTAATGGTTCATCACCCCTTAAGTATTGTCAATGCAGTTTAATTTAATATTTCCATCACTAAACAGAACTATAAATTGAACATCCAAAATATTTTTTAGGTCTGTATTTTTTTTAAATCAACCTGTTCAGATATGTTATAGACACATCTCTACAGCAGATGGAAATTGACCTGGACCTAAAGAAGCTACAAATACACTACATCATTCTTATTAATTCATTCTAGCTAAATTAGAAATTATTGTGATAGGTGGTCAAAAGGTTGTTAAGTGAGTGTGCTAAAAGAGGGAGAGTTAATGAGAAATTTAGAAATGGAATTCCAGATTTAAAGGCTCAAAACTGAAGGAATGGCTATCCAGAGTGGAGTGATTAAAATTGGAGAGATTCAAGTGGAGGATGTACATTCACTCTGTACAATACAGAGCAGCAGACTGAAATTTTTAACTCTCAAAAATGGCTGTATTATGATCACATCATTTGTTAAAATTTTAAAAACCTAAAACCTCACCCGGACATGTCTCTGAACCTCAATTCCTAAATTCAACTGAAATCGAAGAAGGGGAGGGTAGCAACCTCCTCCTATGAGGTCATTCAAATATCTTAATCAAACTGGCACCCTCTCACGGCGGCACGGTGGCACAGTGGTTAGCACTGCTGCCTCACAGCACCAGAGATCCGGGTTCAATTCCCGCCTCAGGTGACTAACTGTGTGGAGTTTGCACATTCTCCCCGTGTCTGCGTGGGTTTCCTCCGGGTGCTCCGGTTTCCTCCCACAGTCCAAAGATGTGCAGGTCAGATGAATTGGCCATGCTAAATTGCCCGTAGTGTTAGGTAAGGGGTAAATGTAGGGGTATGGGTGGGTTGCGCTTCGGCGGGGCGGTGTGGACTTGTTGGGCCGAAGGGCCTGTTTCCACACTGTAAGTAATCTAATCTAATCATTTAAGCTTCTTTGTAAATTTTGCAATGGGCATCAGTTTCCCAGGATTGAGGAAACTAGGGAGGAGAGACCAGGTTTAAGGAATAGATAAGTATCTTCATTGCTTGTGGATCAACAGGAGAGCAGCAGCAGTACTTCATCTCAGCATACTAAGTGATTCCCCAGTCAGACACTCTGACTTTACAAAGACTCCAGAGATCAGGATTGGAAACTGACTTATTCCACAAAGATTTGCCTTTGCCATCTGACCACACCACAATTAATTTTGGACTCTTATTGCAGATTGGGCACCTTTACCCACCAGGTTATAGATCAGATCTACTTGCTTCTGAGGCCTGTTTTGATATCTTCCCCCAACCCATCCCATCCCATCGAGAAATCTGTCAATCAGACTGACTTCTGAACTTACAAAGAATTACCATTTATAACAAATAATTGCAAATAAACAACTTTAAATGTCTACATGTAATGCTATCAATTGAAATTCAACCTTTTTATAAAACTCCCTCACATGCATACATAAAGACAGACACAAAGAAAACAGTGGTTGTTTTGGTGGAAGGGAAAACTGGGAAGGCAGTTAAATGACCATTGTGCACAGGGTTTACTGAGATTATCCTTTGCTTGTCAGTACTTGCTGTACACTGATCTCTCTCTTCTCTGGATGGTTTTCACTTGCTTGTAGGAGGTACAGAGGGACTGGATAACAAATTATGGAGTCACTGACATATTCGTTGAAAACTACAGCTTACAGCAACTGACAAGAGAAAGTTAAATGACTTTCTTCTTGGCTTTAGGTGTTTTTATTGCAGAAACAAGAATACCAACTTCTTTGCCTAGGTTCAGGAGGCTCCTGGCTATATTGTTCAAACTTACATACTATTCAGCTATGTGGAAACGAATCACTTTGTGGTTGACAGGCAGAAGACCTTTGACATTGACAATTCCATTCCACCACTCCACAGACAAAACAAAAACTCTTCAGTCCAGGCAGCATCCTGGTAAATCTCCTCTGCACTTTGTCCCGTGCAATTGTATCCCTCCGATGACACTGATTCCAGAACTGCAGATAATATTCCTGCTGTGGCTGAACCAACATTTCAAATGGTTCCAGCATAACATCCCCACTCTCAAACACTATCCCTTGGTCAATAAAGGCCAGTATCCCATAAGTCTACTGAATCACTTTATCTACTGTCCCATGACCTTAAGAGACTAATGGACATGCAAACCAAGATCCCTCCAGTCCTTGCTGCTTCACAGGGTCCTACTGACAATATCTGTAGAGAGAGGATGAAAGTTAAATGTTTGAGTCTTAAATGTTTGTATTCTGATTTTTATAGATGCTGCCCGACCTGCTGAGTTTCTCCAGTGTTTTCCATTAAGTAGAGTTAGATTAAGAAGTGACATAGAAAATAGAGAAGTTGTAGTTGGAGGACTGCAACAAATCCCTATCGAAAAAATTGATTTAAGCTTTGGGAGAAAACTTTTGACTTCACCAGAAGTGGTGGATTACCCAATAGAAATAAAAGGAACTGAGATGCTAGAGGAGGAATACCCTTGTTGTTTTCCTGACTGGGCCTGAGATCTAGTCACAGTACAATGAATAAGACAGAAAGAGGAGAAGCTTATGAAGAAGGGAGATGGCTTTGAAATTCAGTTATTTGACAGAATTTTCAAACACTTAAGTTAAATATGTCACCTTTATTCTTTTTTTATCTATCGCCTTTAACAGAAATGCAACAGGCAACTCCTGAAATGAAAGAACTAGATCACACAGTCAAATCAAAAACTCAATCAGAATCAATATGTGGGTTTTATTATTTAAAAGCCAAACTGCTAATGAGGAAACAGAGACCATCTAAATAACAATCAGGAATGAGCAGTAGACTATCAGGTTGTGGTAGTCGCCTCTGAGTATCGTAAACAAATTTTACAAGTTCCTCATGAAATTCCAGTGGTAAGTCACTTAAGTACATTTTTATTGATCAAGATTATATAAAAATATGGTGAAATGTTGCCAGATATGCTATACAAATCAGTCATGTGGAAACTCTGCTAATTAAACCTATGCCTTTAATTCTGCTATTAACTTTTAAAGAACCTTTTTAGCAATGTCTTAACAGATTGTGTCGATCTCCTGCCTAAAACCAAGGATAGCAACACGTACCTTTTAACAATTATGCATATTTTTCATAGGTTTTCTGAGGCAGTGCCTTTGGAGAAAATGGAAATGTCAGTACAAATTTCTACAAACTTTGGCATTTCCAAAGAACTATATTTAGATCAAGTTTCAAATTTTGTGTTACAAGCATTCAAAGAAATAACGAATAAAGCAATTTACATCTTCAGCTCATCATTCATGATCTCAAGGAACATTGGGAATATGACATCAAAACTAAAAGACCACATCTATAGACATTGACTTAGCCAAGAGTATGATTGCCACATTATTGGATGAAGCAGTTACTAGGACACCCAACGACACCAGCAGTATCAACAAGAACTCTGTGTTATAATTACTGGACCTATGCCTCACTACTCACTTTACATTCAATGGACAAGTGTACAGACAAATCGACGGTACACCAGTAGGGTCACCAATATCTGGAATGATAGCAGAAGCAGTAATGCAACACTTAAAATGGATAGCTCTCCCCATTACCCAACCGAAACTCTGGATTTGGTATGTAGATGATGCCTTTGTCATCACTAAACATACACAATGAGAAAAAAACCACCACCACATCAATAACATCCTCACTGGAATAAAGTTCACTGAAGAAGAGGAAAACAACAGCAGACAACCCTTCCTGGATGTATTAGTGGAATGCATACCTACAGGTGAACTCCAGACCAGTGTGTACAGGAAGAACATCCATACAGACTAGATACTGAATTATAATAGCAATGACCCCAGCACCCATAAACAAAGCTTCATTAGAACAGGATTTAAATGAGCAAAGACACAATGCAGCAACTCAAAACTCCAGAAGGTAGAACAGGAAAGCCTATTCAAGGGGATTTAAGCAAAACAGGTACCCCAAGAGCACTATCCTACAATACTTACTCAACAAACCTAAAGACGAAAAAACTACACAACCAAACATGATAGTGATCATATTGTACATCAAAGAAATATCAGAAATGACTACCTGACTTCTCAGACCCCGAGGAATCTTAATGGCCCACAAATCAATAAACACCTTTCAGCAGCTCCTCACAAAGGTTAAAGACCCGACACCCACATCCAACAGGACAAATGTTATTTACAAGATACCCTGCAAGGACTGTGAAAAACACTACATAAGACAAACAGGATGAAAACTGACCATACGTGTGCATGAACATCATCTCGCCACTGCCAGACCTGATCAGTACTCTCTCATTTCCAACCACACAACAACAAAGGGCATGAATTCAACTGGGAAAATGTTAGCACAAGCTAAATATAGACACACGAGAGAATTCCTTGAAGCCTGGCATTCCACCCAGAACTCAATCAATAAACATGTTGAACAGGATTGCACATACAAACCACGCAGATATGGAATCTTAAGTACCAAAAAACAGAGACACATAAATGCCAGGCTGGACAGACCATCAACACTGTATCGAAGATGCACTGATGATGTCACCTAGTGAGGCGACGAAACATCTGCTGAAGACCACAACAACTCGGTGAACGAATCTATGACCTTAAAAAGACAACAATTCAAGCTTGTTGTCAAAAATGTCCTGATGATTGAGATAGAGGAATTGCCTTGATAGTGTTTGCTGTTAGGGATGCTGCTAATGAGCCTACACAATCAGTTCTTTTAACTAATAAACCAATTTGAGGTGAGAGGACTTCTTTAATTAAAGAAAAACTTTATGGTCAAGTTTCAGAGAAAAACTCAGCAAATAATGAAAATTAGAACAGATAAAAAGGCCATGGAATTTTGTTGCTGGAAGCAAAGTAATAGTATTGTTAAAATAGTACTATTAAAGTAAGTATTGCTCTATTCCATTAAATCAAAAGTAAACTATGCAGTGACAGGAGGAAAACATCAGCGAGTTAATAAGTTAGAGATATTATGGTAGGGAGAACAGCTGGAAAAGGAGTGTATTTACAGTGATAAAATTAGAGATGACATAAAGATATGAACGGTTCAAGAATGAATCAGATATCAAAATTTCACAAGTTGATTATTGAATAATTAGATTGGGTAAGATGGAGGTGTTTGAAAAGTTAGATGGAATATTATTTTCAAAATCTGTTTCAGATTCATAAGTTGATTTGTGTAAATAAGACTGAGAACTTTAATGCTGAGCCTCTGTACCTCCATATTGCCTGGCATTTTCTCCTTATAATTGACATGTCATATCTGCAATGGATCTAGCTCTTTATTGTGTTATAATGAAACAGACAGGGAATTCTCAAATCCACTCTCCCATCCCACTCATTCCATATCATCTGAGATAATTGGGACTGCAACATGTGACAGCTGAAGGTTATTGGTGCAAAATTCTGCTCTAGGAACCCTGAGATTGTGAGATTGAAAGATGTCTCAGAAACAAGCCAAACACTTTTCAACCAAGTTAGATAAGTTTTCAATTTTGCTCATTTTAATATTCTTGCTTGAGAGTCTTCTGGTTATAGTTGGAAGGCAACAATAGCACTAGCCAGGAACTCAGCTGCATAGCGCTCATTTCTCCATGTGCTTTTGTCAGTTGGTCAATGTTCATGTTGAGCCTGGGACCTCTGCACTTGGGGTATGCGAATGGAAAATAACTACATGTAAAATTGGTGGTTCCAATAGAGAGTAATGAAACAAAACTTTATAGCTTATCTGTGAATACTCAGGATATTTTGGAACCCACTGGAATTGTTTAGGTTTAAGGCCAATTTTAAGTTACCACTAAATTTATTGTATAGGTTTTTGAATTTCATTTTGAATTTACCTCAGTTGCTCATGATACAAACTTTAGAAAAGACTTTCAAAAAGTGTCTGCCTCTTCCTTTCTCACTCAGTTATTTTGTCTTCCTCCTAGATTTGTAGAAACACAGTCTTATACATTAGAGAAGAAGACATGATCATTCAAGACACAGCATCTATTTTCAAAGGCAATGTCACATGTCTTAAGGTAAAGCATACTCTTCATTTCTCCTCCCATTGTCTTGAAATAAGGCACTGATTTATGAAGCTGCTTATTTGATCACATTAAGCGAGTACCATTAAGCGAGTTAGAGCAAACATCTTTACATCACAACAACCAGCATGTCAGTTTGTCAGGGTCCAATTCTCCTTACTTTGAAAGTGTCAAGTGAAAAGTGATGAGAAGGGGAAATAAAGGGATGAGATGGCTTTGAAGCCACCTCACTGAATATGTTCAGTGTGAAAAGGCCATTTAACGGTCTCAGCTTTCCACCTCGCCAGTTATCTGCATTCCTGGTAAGAGAGAAAATGGTTTCCTAATTAGGAAGTCAGGGTGACCTACCAGCTGGACTAGGATGGGGCCTTCAATTGCTCCAGTCTCTAAAAGCAAACACTTGTCTTTGCCTCCACCTAAACTTCCCCATTACTTCAACCCCATAAGAACAGAACAAAAAGTCCTTATTTTCCCAACTCTGTATCTGCTGAAGAGTAAGTCTCGATCAGTAAATATTAAGAAATGGCAGCTTCAAGGCCTGTCTATCAGCTTTTAAAAATCTGGTCAGTTGATGACACTGAGAGTGTGTGGATTGTGTGTTAGTTGCCACCTAACCCGTCCACCCTAACACTTTTTAAAAAAAGCAAGACAATTCTGCCACCAGTACCTCCTCTAAAAATGATTTGGTAAAAGACAAGTGAACAATGGGAAAGAGAATAAATTTCATCTTAAATGATTGCAACCTCAATGCAGGTGAACACTATGAAAGAAATCACTATTGGTTTAAAGAAATGCTATATTCTGAAGAAAATTGATCAAATTTTAAAGGAAATATTGGATGCTTCTGCAGCATTGCATTAAGAAAAGTGGTGCCAATGACCTCTAACAATATCGCTCAGCAAAAAGAATGTTCTATTATTCTGGCACTTGACTAGAAAGCTATGATTGGTATTTTATATTATGTTTTCTTTTAATCATTCCATGTTGGAATAGATTGACTGTGGTTATCAGCACTGCAAAGACTGGATATTCTTTCATGAGCAGGAACTTTTTCAATAGTATTCGTCAGGCTCCAAAATAAGTGAGCAAACTTCACAATTGACAATGTAAAGGTAACTTATGAAAATTTGGGAGTATTTTAGAACTTTTTTTTGTGTGGTGCATTCAGACACCAAAACATCACAAGTTTATTGGCAGTTCAAAATTAAAACCATTTTGCATCACTGCAAAATTCTATATACAGAATAGAATGCCATTGAATGCCATTGTCTCTTTAAAAAATGGATAGAGACTACTGTTGTATAAAGTATTAGTTCTGCAAGAGTTAATGTTGAGCTCTTTTGAGCTCCAGCCAATTTGATCAAATCACAGTCTTTGGATAGAGAAACAACTTATCGTATATGAGATCCAAATAGGGTCAGATGTAATGTGTCAGGAACCTGATAGTTATAGTCTTGACTATGTTGCTAATATTAATGATATCTATTTTTATCACACAATAATCTTTTCCTCATATAAGACAAAGTACCTCTTCTTGTTAAGCCCATATTGTAGTCTATCCTCTACCACTGATAATTAGATAGGCTCTTAGCATAGAAAGGAAGATTGGTGGCAGCAAACCACCTAGCCACAAGCCACCAGTGGATGGTACCTTGAAGATACAAATTGGCAGTGCAGGTATTTGAAAATATAAAATTGCAGAAATGTTACAGAGTCAAATTCCAATTGACATTAAAGGACAAATGTTTTGAACACAATTAACTTTGCCACTTGAAGAACATTACTGCTTTAAAAAGACGCAGTCAATGACTGTAATGTGAAAACTGACAAGTAGTCAGCAGTATTTTACACAGTAGCAACAGGGTGAAAGCAGCACTCCAGAAGATGAACTTCAACTCAGAGGTGGTATGACATTCAGGGTAAACAGTGTGGGCTATGAAAGTGGTCAAAATTAGTCACACTGGGACAAGGCAAAGAACTTAAATTGAAAGGCGCTTTAGAGGGTTGTAAAGGATCCAGATGTGAAGTTAGAGAGAATAGTGTAAAATGTTTTTCTAAACTGTTGCAAATGCCAGACAGGGAACAAAAAGGGGTGAAAATAAAGTTCTCACTTCTCAAAATGAGCATTGCACCATTGCAAATAGGCTGCACGAAGAGAGCTGCATAGGATAAAGTTTAAGCCAGAGAAATAATTCTACTGCCGCAGTACTGAAAAGACAACAGAATTAACTGAAAAGGTAAAAAGCAAAAGTTAGAAGAAGTCTAATCAACAAGAATGTTTGAACAATTCTAAGATTTTTACCAGGAGAAAGTGAGGACTGCAGATGCTGGAGATCAGAACTGAAAAAGGTGTTGCTGGAAAAGCGCAGCAGGTCAGGCAGCATCCAAGGAGCAGGAGAATCGACGTTTCGGGCATAAGCCCTTCTTCAGGAATGAGAAAGGTGTGCCAAGCAGGCTAAGATAAAAAGTAGGGAGGAGGGACTTGGGGGAGGGGTGTTGGGAATGCGATAGTTGGAAGGAGGTTAAGGTGAGGGTGATAGGCCTGAGAGGGGTTGGGAGCGGAGAGGTTGGGAAGAAGATTGCAGGTCAAGAAGGCGGTGCTGAGTCCAAGGGTTGGGACTGAGATAAGGTGGGGGGAGGGGAAATGAGGAAGCTGAAGAAATCTTCATTCATCCCTTGTGGTTGGAGGATTCCTAGGCGGAAGATGAGGCGCTCTTCCTCCAGGCATCGTGTTGCCATGGTCTGGCGATGGAGGAGGCCAAGGACCTGCATGTCCTTGGCGGAGTGGGAGGGGGAGTTTATGTGTTCAGCCACGGGGCGGTTAGGTTGGTTGGTGCGGGTGTCCCAGAGGAGTTCTCTGAAACGTTCCGCAAGTAAGCGGCCTGTCTCCCCAGTGTAGAGGAATTTTACCAGATCAGGATCTATATGATTTATACTTCGATTTCAGTGGGATGATTTATTAAGGTCATGGCCAAAGAACTTTAGTTAGAAGTTGTGCAGGGGGATATGCTTAGCATTTGAAAAAGTGAGAAAACATCCATTTTACTTTGGAAGAAGCAGGAAGAGCTCCATCTTGGACTGTAAAAGGCAAAAAAAACTCTTCAGAAGACTGGAACTACCATTTTGATAATTGAAAAATTCTTAATAAAAAATACAGAAAACTACCTTTTGTTATTTATAAGAATGATTTGGATGTGCATTAAGGAGACATGGTTAGTAAGTTTGCAGATGACGCCAAAATAGGTGGTGCAATGGACAGTGAAGAAGATTATCTCAGAGTACAAAGGGAACTTAATCAGATGTGCTGATGAGTGACAAATGGAGTTTTAGATCAATGTAAGGTGTTGCATTTTGTGAGGCAAAATGTGAGGCAAACCAGGGCAGGATTTACACAATTAATGGTCGGGCTCTGGAGAGTGTTGCCGTACAAAGAGACCTAGGGGTGCATGTGCATAGTTCCTTGAAAGTTGTGTCGTAGTTAGGCAGGGTGGTGAATAAGGTGTTTGGTATAGTTGTCTTCATTGGTCAGGACACAGAGTATTGGATTTGGGATGTCATGTTGTGGCTGTACAGGTCATTGGTGAGGCTACTTTTAGAATACTGCGTACATTTCCAGTTGCCCTTCTATAGGAAGGATGTTGTTAAAGTCGAAAGGGACAGAAAAGGAACACAGGCTTGCACATCTTGAAAAAAAAATTCTTAAAGTACAAAATTGCTCAAAAATTAAAATCACATTGGGGGTTGAATATATTTACACTGTGTGTCCTATAGCATATGGCATAATATATTGCCAGAATATCAAAGAAGGTACAGATACTTCTGATAAAGTTTTAAAAGACTTTGACAACTAGGTCAATCTGAGAATAAACAAAAGTCTAAAGTAAATAAAATTTAGCAGAAGAGTTTAGCTTCCAGGGGAATCAATTTCATTAATTATATCGACAAGTTAGTGAAAACAATGACTATGGAGATTAGAAATAAAAATTCACAAAGACAAAGTTGATTTTGAAATTATTGATAAATCATTGCAATTCCTGGCAGAATTAACTTTGGAGAAAATTGGTCAAATTATGCTGAAACAAAAATCAGCAAAATTCATGGACACTCCGAAGGAGATATAGCCTACTTTCATATTCCGCTGGAATTCATATACTGCTTAACTTGAACATACAAGCATAAGAAATAGGAGCAGAAGTAGACCATTTGACACCTTGAGCCTGCTCTGGCAATCAGTAAGATCATGGCCTTTCTGTTTGCGTTTGAATTCCGTTTTCCCTTCTACCTCCAATAACCCTTGATTCCCCATCCTAAAAAGAATTTATCTATGTCTTGAAAACCTGTTTCCGTCACCTTCTGAGGCAAAGAGTTCCCAAATCACACAGACCTCTAAGAAAAAAAGAAGACTCATAAAAGTGCAATCCTTAATTTTAAAACAGGGCTCAAGTTTGGAAACAAATGGAAATTGCTAGAGAAACTCAGCAGGTCTGGCAGCATCTGTGAAGAGAAAGCAGAGTTAACATTTTGGGACCAATGATCTTCTTCAGAATGTTTTGTTTCTGATTTCCAGCATCTGCAGTTCTTTGTTTTGTTTTCTCCCCTCTAGTTTCCATCTACAAGAGGAAACATCCTTTCTACATTGATCTATCAAAACATACAGGATCTTATGCACTTCAATTAAGTCATCCCTTACTTTTCTAAACTCTGGTGGAAACAAGCCCACCCTTTGAAACCTATCCACACAAGACTTTTTCCAAGTATCAAACCTCTTCTGAACTAACTCCAATGAATGAGAGCAAAACTGCAATGATATTTGAGATAGAGTTTCACCAACACCTTGTTGAACTGAAGCATAATATAATCACTTATAAGTTCAATTCCCCTCAAAATAAAGGATAGCATCCCATTGGCATTTTTGATTATGTGCTGCACACTAGCTTTTTGTGACTCAAGCATCAGAATTACTTAATTCCTCTTTGCCTCAAAATTCTGCAATTATCCCTCATTTAAGTAATAATCTGATTTTAGACTGATTCTGAAGAGTAGTCCATGCTAAGTCTGATGGTGGGATGAAACTTGATGATATCACTCTGTAGTCATTTCAGTGATTCCTTGCCATGAGCCCAAAGGAAGGAAATAACACCAGTGTATTAGCATTAGTTGGAGGTCCTGTGCAGCAAAGAAGTCTTACTCATACTTCTGCATGAAAATGTTGGCATATTGAGTGCAGATATGGTCCCTATGGCTGTTCTGTGTGTCTGGATGAAGCAGCTGAGTTCTAGAATGGCATCTGGAAATTGGCAGTTGTTGTTGAATACTAAGGCTGTGACAGTGATGTTGTTGTCATGGGGGATGCTGGTGCAGAATGCCGAAATGTTCATTCTGACGAGGAATGTTCCTGATTCATCTGGTCCATGAGTGCCGAATTTTTGAAAGACATCCGTGGTGTCGCAACAGAAGCTGGGGGTTCCTTGTACAATGGGTTTCAAGGTGCCTTCGATATAGCCAGAGACGTTCTAGCAAAGGGTCCCGTTGCCCAATATAAGTGACCATCCAGGTGTGTTAGCTTTGTATATCTTTGGAAGGCAGTAGAAGTCTCCAATGCAAGAAGTATGTGGAATGAGAATGCATAGGATACTCTGAAGGTCTGGATCAAAGGGCTTGATCGGTCTGTTGAGTTGACGATGTGTCCTTTGGTTGGATTGGCAGTTAGTTGTCAGTAATGTTCCTGGTTATTCAGTTGTCAGTATGTCTCTTTGCAATAGTCTATTTTTATTCTTTATGATACTGGCTCCTCCTTTGTCTGCTGGTTTGATGATAATGTTGCCATTGGTCTTGAGAGCCTCGATGGCATTGCATTGTGCTTGGATGACATTCTGCGTTATCTTGTGTGTGCGGCCCTGATGGAGCTGAGGTTAATGCATCTCCTGACAGCTTGAGCATACATGGTGAAAGTGAGGATTGCAGATGCTGAAGATTAGGGTCAAGATTAGTGTGGTGCTAGAAATGCACAGCAGGTCAGGCAGCATACAAGGATCAGGAAAATCGATGTTTCGGGCAGGAGCCCTTCATCAGGGCTACCAAAATGTCAATTTTCCTGCTCCTCGGATGCTGCCTGACCTGCTGTGCATTTCCAGCACTACTCTAAGCTAGCATGCATGTCAACGAACACTTTAGCGGTCAGTCTCCGATCCTCCAAGGTGAACTTCAAGGTACACAATGGCGCAGAATCACTAAGCAGCCAAGTTTCGTACTCATGAAGACGGCCTCAACCATGATCTTCAGTTCGTCGCGCTACATGTGATTCTACTGTTCTGTATGTGTAAAATCTTCCTTACTGTCCTGCTTTGACACTACCATCTTGATAAATTGTTATGATCTCTCTACCTTAATTGGTTTGTACAGATTTGGATTACTTATTACTTTGATTAAACCATCCGTATGCGACTCTTATACCTATTATGCTATGCCAGTCATTTGATTTGTCTCGTGCATTTTTTTGTAATTCTTCTCTGCCTCATTTAATTAGAATATAGGTCATTCCTTCCCTTGTTTTTCAGCTGTTGAAACTTTGCTCACATCATTTGACACTCTTGATCATCAACAGAGACTTATTATTCGGCCTGTCGACACTCTAGTCAGACCATTTGTATGACCTTTTGATCTCTCTGCCTATACATTCTGTGCCTGTATGCTTCCCTCTCACTTCACCTGACAAGGGAGCAATGCTCCAAATACTTGTGATTTCAAATAAACCTGTCAGACTATAACCTGGTGTTGTCTGACTTCGAACCTCTCCTCAAAGAGAATCTTTCTGTAACTGACACAATTCTGAAGAAGTGTCGCAGAAGCCAAAATGTTAACTCTGCTTTCTCTCCACAGATGCTGCTCGACCTGCTAAGTTTCTCCAGCAATTCTTGTTTTTATTCAGCCCTCCAGACCTGGGATCAACCTAGTGAACCTTCTCTGGACAGTCTCCAATGCCAGTATATCTTTCCTTAGCTGAGGAGACAAAAAGTGTTCACAGTACTCCAGGTGTGTTCTAATTAGTGCCTAATTCTATATGTTTACTTTAAGTTTAATGCTTTCACTAATTATTTAATAAATCACAGATGAAAGGTCCATTCATTAATTTCTTTTATTTATAGTAATAATATTCTGTTAGTCTAAAACATCTCATTAAATTGCTACTACTATACTTCTTTGATCCATCCCTTAGTTAAGAATGCTGGTTCAGTTCTTCTGCTTACTTAATTAACCTTCTTTAGGTTTAAAATACGAGTCTTAGACCCATTCTTCTTCCTTTTAAACTACACGTAAAATTCAATCATATTTTGCTTGCAGCTACCTATGGGAGCTTTAACTCTAGATCATTCATTAATTCTGTCACATTACACAATACGAAGTCTAATATAACATGCTGCCTGATAATGTTTTAATGCTGCACCTTTTGAAACCAATCTCAAAAAGGATTCAAGGAGCTTTTCATCCAGGTTACGGTTCATATGTAGATTAAACTCAACAATGATTATTTTCATCCTTTTATCATAAACATCCAATATTTATTCTGGTCTTCTTTGTCCTACACTTTGTTTACTACTGGGGTTTATAGATCACTCCCACTAGAGACAACTTTCTCCTACTATTTCTCACCTCCATCCAAATGATTCTACATCCTGATCCCCTGAATCAATGTCATCTCTAACTATTTTCACAAATGCTATCCTTGATTAACAGTATTACCCTTCCACCTTTTAGGTGGTTTACTATTTTTATTGAATGCCATATAGCCCTCAATTTTCAAGACTCAATCGAGGTGAATAGAAGAGATGAATATCATTTAAATAGAAAATAAAAAGAAGATCTGCAGATGCCGTAAATCAGAAACAAAAGCAGAAATTGCTAGAAAAGCTCAGCAGGTCTGGCAGCATCTGTGTAGAGTTAACCCTTCCTTAGAACATCATGGTAGCTCGGAAAATGTCCGTTTCTATGCAGAAGGTTTCCACCCCACCTCACTTTCATCCGGTCCATCTCTGACTACTCCCTTCCCTTCCTCAACACTTCTGTTTCCATTTCTGAGGATAGGCTGGCAACCAATATTCACTATAAACCCACTAATTCCCACAGTTACCTAGAATATGTATCCTCACATCTCGCTTCCTATAAAGACTCAATTCCATTCTCCCAGTTCCCCTGTCTCCGTCACATTGGTTCTGATGAGGTCAACTTTCACAAGAGAGCCTCTGTATTTTTTACCATCTTCCTCAATTGAGGATTCCTCAGCACTGTTGTTGACAGGTCCCTCAACCGGGTCCAACCCGTCTCCTGCACTTTGACCCTCACTCCCTGTCTTCCCTCCCGCAACAGCAAAAGAGTTCCCCTGGTCCTTACCTACAATCCCAAAAGAATTTATATCCAGAGGATCATAGCTGCAATTTCCACCAACTCTAGTGAGATGCCACAACCAGTTAATAGTCCTCTTCCCTCCCTTGTCAGCCTTCCGTAGGGATCATTCCCTCTGAGACACCCTGGTCCACTCTCCCTTCATTCTCAACAGCAACCCCCCCCACCACCCCCCCCACCTCCGCCCCCCCCCCCCCCCCCCCAAACTCCCCAAGCCTCACAGCAACTTTCCCTGCAACCACAGAAGGTGTAACACTTGCTGTTTACCTAGTCTCTCCTCAGTGTCCATGGGCCAAAATACCTGCCATATAAAGCAGCACATTACCTGCAGTTCACACAATTTAGTCCACTACATTCACTGCTCACAATGTGATCTCCTCTACAATGGATAAAAGAAGCATCAGCTGGGTGGCCGCTTCACAGAACGTCTATGTTCTGTCCACAAAAAAAGACCCTGAGCTTCCAGTTGCCTGTCACTTTAACACACAACCCTGTTCCCTGGCCAGCATCTCGGTATCAGGTTTGCTGCAGTGCTACAGCGAAGCTCAGTGCAAGGAATTTAGGGATCCTTGTGCATAAATCACAAGAAGTTAGTATTCAAGTTCAGCAAGTAATGGGAAAGGCAAATGGTATGTTAGATTTTATTTCAAAGCGGGAGAAAGTGAGGACTATAGATGTGAGGATTCCTGATGAAGGGCTTATGCCTGAAACGGCAATTGTCCTGCTCTTCAGATGCTGCCTGACCTGCTGTGCTTTTCCAGTGGCACAATCTCAACTGTATTTCAAAGTGAATGGAATATAAAAATGGGAAAGTCTTGCTAAAACAATATAAGACATTAATTATACCACACCTGGAATATTGGGAACATGCCTGATTCCCTTATCTAAGGAAAGGTATATTGGCGATGTAGACAGCCGAGAGAAGGTTCACTAGATTGTTCCCAGGCATGGCAGGATTATTTTCTGAGGAGAGGTTGAGTAGGTTGGACTTATATTTATTGGAGTTTAGAAGAATAAGAAGTAAACATATAACATTCTTGAAGGATTTGACAAGGCAAATGCTGTTTCTCCTTTTGGGCAAGTCTAGTATAAGAGGGCATACCTCAGAGTAAAGGATCATCCAGTTATGACAGAGATAGAGTCATAGAGATGTACAGCATGGAAACAGACCCTTTGGTCCAACTCATCCATGCTAACAAGATAACCCAACCCAATCTAGTCCCACCTGCCAACACCCAGCCTATATCCCTCCAAATCCTTCCTATTCATATACCCATCCAAATACCTTTTAAATGTTGCAATTGTACCAGCCTCCACCACTTCCTCTGGCAGCTCATTCCATACACGTACCACCCTCTGCGTGAAAAAGTTGCCTCTTAGGTCTCTTTTATATCTTTCCCCTCTCAACATAAACCTATGTCCCCTAGTTCTGGAGTCCGCAAACCCAGGGAAAAGATTTTGCCCCTCATAATTTTGTAAATCCCTATAAGGTCACCCCTCAGCCTCCGACACTCCAGGGAAAAGAGCCCCAGCCTGTTCAGCCTCTCCCTGTAGCTCAAATCCTCCAACCCTGGCAACGTTCTTGTAAATCTTTTCTGAATCCTTTCAAGTTTCACAACATCTTTCCGATAGGAAGGAGAGCAGAATTGCACACACTATTCCAACAGTGGCCTCACCAATGTTGTGTACAGCTGCAACATGACCTTCCAAATCCTGTACTCAATACTCTGACCAATAAAGGAAAGCATACCAAATGTCTTCTTCACTTTCCTATCTACCTGCAACTCCACTTTAAAGGAGATATGAACCTGCACTCCAAGGTCTCTTTATTCAGCAACACTCTCTAGGACCTTACCATTAAGTGTATAAGTCCTGCTAAGATTTGCTTTCCCAAAATGCAGCACCTCACATTTATCTGCGTTAAACTCCATCTGCCACTTCTCGGCCCATTAGCCCATCTGATCAAGATTCTGTTATAATCTGAGGTAACCTTCTTCGCTGTCCACTACACCTCCAATTTTGGTGCCATCTGCAAACTTACTAACTGTTCCTTTTATGCTCGCATCCAAAGCATTAATGTAAATGACAAAAAGTTGAGAACCCAGCATCGATCCTTGTGGCACTCCACTAGTCACAGTCCTCCAGTCTGAAAAACAACCCTCCACTGCCATTCTCTGTCTTCTACCTTTGAGCCAGTTCTGTATCCAAATGGCTTGTTCTCCCTTTATTCCGTGAGACCTAACCTTGCTAACCAGTCTCCCATGGGGAACCTTGTCAAACACCTTACTGAAGTCCATATAGGTCACATCTACCACTCTGCCCTCATCAATCCTCTTTGTTACGTCTTTAACAAACTTAATCAAGTTTGTGAGACATGATTTCCCACGCACAAAGCCATGTTGACTATCCCTAATCAGTCCTTGCCTTTCCAAATACATGTACATCCTGTCCCTCAGGATTCCCGCCAACAACTTGCCCACCACTGACATCAGGCTCACTGGTCTATAGTTCCCTGGCTTGTCCTTACCACCCTTCTTAAAGAGTGGCACCATGTTAGCCAACCTCCAGTCTTCCAGCACCTCACCTGTGACTATCGATGATACAAATATCTCAGCAAGAGGCCCAGCAATCACTTCTCTGGTTTCCCACAGAGCTCTAGGGTACACCTGATCAGGTGCTGGGGATTTATCCACCTTTATGCATTTCAAGATATGCAGCACTTCCTCCTCTGTAATATGGACATTTTGCAAGCTGTCACCATCTATTTCAGTACTTTCTATATCTTCCATATCCTTTTCCACATTAAATACTGACACAAAATACTCATTTAGCATATCTCCCATTTTCTGCGGCTCCACACAAAGGCTGCCTTGCTGATCTTTGAGGGGCCCAAATTTCTCCCTAGCTATCCTTTTGTCCTTAATGTATTTGTAAAAACCCTTTGGGTTCTCCTTAACTCTATTTGCCAAAGTTATCTCATGTCCCCTTTTTGCCCTCCTGATTTCTCTCTTAAGTATACTCCAACTATCTTTATACTCTCGATCTATCCTGTCTATACCTGACATATGCTTCCTTCTTTTTCTTTACCAAAAAGAGGAATTTCTTCTTTCAGGGGATATGTATCTGGGGCATTCTTTACTGCAGACCATTATTGAAGCTGGCTAATTAATAAGTATATTCAAGACTGAGATATACAGATTTCTAACATTATGGGAATCATTGTTTGCTGGGAAAAGACCGGAAAGTGGTGTTTCAGGTCAGCCACGATCCCATTGAATGGAGGTGGGACTTGATGGGCTGAATGGCCTACTTCTGCTCCTATGTTTTATGTCTTATGGTCTGTTGCCCTTAGCCTGCCTCTTTGCCATAATCTCACCGACTTTGCCATATTTCAGTAAGTAATCTCTTCAAGCAGAGAACCGAAGAAGAAAATACACGATATACCTTAATACTGGTTGCTCTGTTGTCTTGTGTTTCTGAACAAGTACAATCTGTCTTTGGCACTTCAAGGATATTCTTTCTTTCCAGCACTATGTTTCCCTTCATTAAAAATACTATCTTCTTTTATTTCCTTCCTTATCATTGCTGAAAAGCTTGTATCAAGAAATAAAAAGCTTTCAATCCTGTCATCCTCTCACTGCTACCCTGGTTATTCAGGGGCAGGAAAGCTCATGAATGGCCTTCACACCTCAACACCAATTCAGTGATATTGAGTATTCCACCAGTGGGACAGTCACTGTATGGGAAATCTGAAAAACAATCCTTGTGGACATGAGATGAGGAAGGGAGGTCCCTAGTTACGAAGGATTCAGTGAGAGCCACTTTCCCTGCCCTTTCATCTGACTGCCTCATCACCTTTACCAACAATCACCGTCCAGTCCTCTCTCATCTGTGACCTGGCTCCCTCACTGGGAACCAGTGGCAGCTATCACCTTTCCCTGATGAGCAGAGGACAGCTGTCAGCCTTTGAGTAACTGGCAGTTCTCACAAGGGAGAAAATAACAAGTTCAAAGCATCGCCAGGTGGAAACAGTCAATTCTGACCAGCAACAGTGGAGAGGTTTATTGCAAACTTTTCAACAGGTCACTTAAAGCAGTTTGGAGGGTAATAAGGAGTGGCTCAAAAATTACATGCAATTGAAAAGAGACAGACATAGACGAAGATAGATTCCATGTTAGGCCATGCTACTGTGTTCAGGGAAGACAGGTGGGAGTCTTCATGAGAAGTCGGGAAGAGTTGGATGACTCTGTTGTAAAACCCAAGAAGACATTTCTAGGAATAGTAGATAGCCAACTGTTGGAGTTAGTTCTTGGAAGCTTGAGTAACTGTGAAGGGTTCAAAAGGCATTTGTGCACAATTAATACTTCACTAAAGCTGAGCATGGAACTGTAAAAACCCACAAACAGAATGTAAATTAGCAAAATTTTAGCTCCAAGAAAGGTCCAGAGCTGTTTTAGCTTAGTAAAGCTACTTATTATGAAGAACTCGAGTTACTGAGTACTGGAGTGCAATCCTCAAGTCCAGGTATTCATAGACACAGGAAAGGAGGACGATCAACCAGAACAGGAGTAATTGTGGAGATAGTCCATGACAGAGTGGTTCTTAGAAGAAAGTTTCAAAGGCTAGATCAGTGAAATTGAAGAATTGTAATTCTTTGTGAAGATTTGATGATCTACTGTCTTAGTGATGGTGGCAGTGTGGGTGGAGGATGTGTTCACATGGTATCTATCATGAGTACATTTGTTATTTAATGTGCACTGTTCAGCCATCATCTATTAACCATATTTACCATATGTTAATTCTAAATGTTAAGAATAAATTATATATGTATTGTATTACTATTCTAACATTGTATAGTTATATTTCTTGTTGCTAAATCATAACATAAATTTGGTGTCAGATTTGAATCATAATAGTCCATCTGAAATTAGGCAAGAAATGAGCTCGATTCTCTTTGCCTTGGGAGAAGTTGAGTTCACCTGGTGAACACAGAGGCAGCCAATTAAGAGACCTCTGTGAACGTTGCACTAAAAGCTATGCTGATGGTACAGGAAAACTTGAAAGGAGATAGGTGTCCAATGTAGGAATATTGATCCTTTGCAAAACTTTCAGCCTAATATTACCAGAATATCCACAAGACAGATAAATTGAAAATCATTCATTTCAGAAGATATCAGTTGTTATCATTCTTCTTTTCCTGAACAATGTGTGAATAGCTTGAAACTTATATCGAAAAACCTTCCAAATTCCCTCGCTACCCTGGCCTGTGAAATGTTAAATAGAGCTCTAGTACACTAGTCATCCCTATGTAATGTTCTTTTCTTTTTGACCTATTGCTTCTCACAGGATTGCACTGTGCATGTTGAATGTATCCCCAGTTTATCAGCTTCCTAAACAAGGGGATTAAGGATTTCCCTATTTGAAATATCTTGTTGGTGTTTTTACATTTTGGTGTGGAATCATATTTTAAAGTACAATGCTCATATATTTATGAAATTGCCACTAAATCATGTAAAATATGATTAAGGTGGAAGAGATTGGCAGCAACTATTATTCTGGGAGCAGACATACAGACTGGCATTCTCGTCCTTAGGGAGGTTTCAGTGAAAAGCTGTGAATTTCTGGTAATTGTGTTCTGAGGAGAGGACTGTATTGTTCAGCTGCAAGTGCAGTTTGCTGATGAGATCAGAGCTATTGCTGTTAGCCATGAGATGGTCTGCTGAGTGGGCCGTCTGCACTAGAGATAAGAAAATTAACTCATTCACAACTGAAGTCATGGCCTCTAAATGAATAACTAAATTTGTAGAAACAAAAAAAGTTCTATATCCTCATTAAAAAATTAAAATATGTCTATTTATCCCACTTGAGAAATAATCACTATACCTACCAGGTCATCAAAATTATGAGACTTTGCTTTTCTCTGATGGAACCAGATTCCAACAACATTTGGCAGGTCCCATGATAAATGAAATATATATTTGTAAATATTTTTCCACTGGGTAACTTTTGGGTGGCAGTGAAGAGACTTTGGCATTTGAATCAGTGACTCATTTTGAGAAAGCAAGTAAGCTTCCTGTTCCTGCCCTGATCTCATCATTGCCTCAACTCCACTTATCTGACTATCCCCCATAACCCTCAATTTCATAGCTACACAAAAATCCATCTAACTCAGCACTGAATACTTTCAATTGCTTAAGTTCTTTTGCTTTCTGAGAATTCAAAAGATCAACAACCCTCTGAGAAAATAAATTATTCCTTATTTTTATTTAATTGTGAGACTCGGTTATTCTGAAACTAAGATTCCTAATTCTAGATTGCCAACAAGGGGAAAGACCGTCCCTTTCAAACCTCCTCAGAATTTTGAATGTTCCAATAAGATCACTTTTCATTCTTCTCAACACACAAGTATTGGCCAATCAACTTTTCCTGTAAGACAACTAGGAGTCATGTTTTCCTACATCATGAACATTCTGGCAAGTTCTTTATCCCCTCTCACATGATATATAAGTCCCAAAGTGCATAGCTGTAAATTGGAAGGGTTCTGTTTGAGCATAATTAATTGAATCTATGGTTTTACCATAATTATTTCCATTGCTTTCCCTTTTAGGATGACCCTCGGGTAAGAGGCAGTATTGTCTTATACATTATCTGGAGTTGAGCTTAAGAAGTTTCATGCCCCACGACAAGTCTAGCCAGGTTCAGCCAATGAGTCAGGTTAATTGGTCAAAGTATTAATAGATTCTTAGTTGTTTATGTTCGAATCAACTTGTTCAGGGCTGTTATTATGCCCTTCTGGAGCAGATGGAACTGGAACTCGAGCCTCCTCGTCCAGAGGTAACAACCTGCCATTGTACCACAAGAGAATATTTTCTAAGCAAACTCTTCAGAGATGTTATGTGTCTCTAGAGTAGGTGGGACTTGAACCAAACCTTCCTGGCTCAGAGGTAGGGACACTACCGTTGCATCATAAGAACCCTTCTTCAATTGTTTATCTGCTTTGTTTTGATCATCACCAAGGCAAAAGTGAGGACTGCAGATGCTGGAAATTAGAGTCAAGATTAGAGTGGTGCTGGAAAAGCATAGCGGGTCAGGCAGCATCCAAGGAAAATTGACGTTTTGGGCAGGAGCCCTTCATCAGGAATGAGGCTCATTCCTGATGAAGGGTTCCTCCCTGCAATGTCAATTTTCCTGCTCCTCGGATGCTGCCTGACCTGCTGTGCTTTTCCAGCACCACTTTAATCTTGACTTTGATAATCAACAGTCTACTGAAGGTTGCTTTCTACCAGGGCTCTCCCAAGTGCCTCATTTTGAGTAGAAAGTATAACTCTTCAGAGATATTATTACTTGCCTCTAGAGCACATGGAACTTGAACCTGGACCTCCTGGGTCACAGCTAAGGACACTAACACTGTGTCACAAGAGACTCAATTGTTTATATGTATTCCGACAATTAATAGCAACCATCTGATACACATCTGAACCCAGCTTGTACTCAAAACATTAACTCCCCTTTTTGCCGACACATGTTGCCCGAGCTGTTGAGTTTTGCCAGCAATTTCAGTTCTTGTTTCAGATCTCCAGCATCCACAGTTCTTTGTTTTATTTTCAGACACCTGAGGCTTCTTGTGAGGGGAATGCTGAGCAGCACAACTCACCATAAGCCATTTGCACATTGCCAATATCCTTCTGATCATAGTAAGAACACACTGTATTCTTTTTGAACTGTTTTCCTCTCTGCAATCCAATTGTTATAGTTCTTAAATGTATAAATGTGCATTATGAAGTTGAAAGCATTAAATTAGATCTTTATTACTCACAGCACTCAATGCTCAGAATGTCTGACGTCCAGCATTAGATGTTGCATGTCATTGCAATGCATATAGGAATTTGCCACAGCACCTTTTTCTTGCACTGTTCAGCTATTCAAGCATATTTATGAATGCACCTTGGGAGAAAAAGCCCTATTTCCTGATGTCATGGCTGCTGACACACTGCCATCCAATTTATGGTGTACCAAAGCAGTACTACCAATTGTGTGTGTAGAACATTCAGCAAGATGGTGGAGAGGTCACTGGAATTCTGAAAGGCAACTTCGGGTTCAGATTAAATAATACCTTAAACAAATAAATTGGCACTACCACCTGTGCTACTGGCACTTTATTTCCTCTTTCTCACATTCAATATCATAACTATCATTCTGAAGACCCTTTCACTAAAAGTGAGACAGCTATTGAGGCTTATTCTCAAATGACGTCTCAGTCTGCTGCTGCAAATGCTTTGCTGGGGATGAGCAGCCTGCTTTCTGTACATCACAAGAGACAGCAAAATTGTTTCAGATGTAAAGGATGATCTATTATACCAAGAGAGCAATGCTCCTTTTAAAAAATGTCATTTTGAGCAGCTGGAGTTCTGCTATCAATCGAAGCTATAACTTTCAAAACAGCAAGGGCCTTGTTAATGAAGTTTGAAACAGGTAAATGATGATTGTACTGAGGGGGATAATTTAAAAAGATCAACTTTTTCTTGCATTTGTCCAAATCAGATGATTTTCAAATATTCCACTGCCATTCAAGAATGCAGTTTAGCAGAAATAAATTCCGTAAAATTTAGTTTAGATCTTCACAAATAATCCTTTTCAAATGCAATTCCATTCGATATTTTACAAAAGTAAATTTGTCAAGGTTATCTTGCTCATAAATTTCAGACAAACAGATGCATTTCACTGCTACAACAACCTAAACAGCATCCAGGACATCATTTAATTCTCATATAAACAAATAAAATTAGAAATTATGTTGAGAATATGAGTGAAGGAATAATTAATGTTATGATATTACTTTGGCCACTACTTTAATGAGGGGTATAACTCCGATTTTAAAAAATGCTTGGGTTAAAGCAACATTCAGTGATTCCATAGGGTACCAATATTTTATTTTTTTTCTGATAACATCAATAACAGGAATTTTCAGCCTGTTACTTTTAAAAGGAATTAAAAGAAAATGTTTTAAAAGCTGGCTATGTTTGAAGTCACACAACCTAGCTTCACTTCAATCGAGTAATATTGTAAATATTGTAAATAAATCATTTGAATGTCTTTATTTACTATTATAATAAGTAAATATATAGTTCTAGCTTCAAATGAATAAATGGACATGCATCAACTTTTTACACTTCATTAGGTGCTTACCACTTTAAAAGTGGCTGTAAAATTTAAGTGTCAGAATTGCCATTAAAAATGCTTAACTTGGAGGCTGTCCTACACTGGTCTGCACCTAAAGTGGTTGCCTCCAACTTCCACAAAGAAAAGACTGCAGTTTATGATTTTTAAAATTTTACATGGAATCAGATACTGTTAAAAGAAAATGGTAGCTCTTTCCTGTTTCTTCTTCAAACTTAAAAAAAAAACTACCAGAAACATGGTGTTAGGCAAATGTATAAACATATTTACAAAAGTTCTTTTGTGTTATTCTTTCCTGGAATTTTACCAATTCTGCTGTTTGATTATTTCACATTGCCACCGGTGTGAAACAAGGAGCTGCAATATAATGAACTCTCAAAGTGTTGTGCATTAGCAAATAGGTCAGTACAGGTTATAGGAAGTAGTTCACTGTTATTTTGACTTTTTGAAGCACAATCTGCATTTTATCAGGTGTAACAATAACATCAGGAAAGCTGACTATGTTTAGTGACATGTGTTTATCCCCAAACAACACATGTTGATGATGATATATTGGCCTAATTCCATGTTCAGGAACCTTAATAGGAAGCAACAGTAGTCCTTCTGGTACTGTTAATAGCATGCATCCCCACTGGACAATACCTTAACAGATCTATCTGGTTACAATCCAATAGGAAATTTTAAATGGGAAGGAGTGTGAGAGTTCAGATGCCTGTAACTTCCCACAGCAGACTTTATCAGGTCACAGTTTCATAACCTTGCTTTCCTTAGCAAAGGGGAAATGTAATAATACCAGAATTCTGGAGGTCAAGGATATATAGGGTTCTCTCAGGTCAAAGCACTCATTCAGTAATTACAAATGAATTTAGTTTCCTAGGTTTATTTACTAAATACTACCCTTTCTAAAGGCATTGTCTAACTTTTAGTCAATTTGTATGGTACACACACAGATATAATAACCATATCTAATAAATACTTTTTTTAGTTTGGAATGTATGCTTTCTTGCTATAATCTAAAACTTTAACCACCATTAATTACTAAGCTAATAAGAATTTAAAATACACTTTTTTTTTCTCTTTCTCACCTTTCGATCCTTTACATGCTGATATAATTCATTAATTTTAGTAATAACTTATTAATGCTCACTTTAAAATTAAAATAAACAAAAATATTATTTAAAAATTGAAAGTTTTCCCATTTTGTGAGAGGTTAATGTTGAGGCAAATTTCTTCACTAAGACCTCTAAATTAAGTATTCATGAGGAATCTGATACTATAATTTTTTTTATGCTGATGTTAACTTTGAAATATGTTGTGCTGGATTAAATCCAACTTGTCAAGGTGGGAACCATGGCAGCCAAGACCATTGAATTGTGGGGGAGCACCCCAATCAGTCTCCTAGAAGCAGCAAATTGCCTCCCAATAAGTCAGAGGGTGGAAGTGACTGATGTGGAACTCCCAGCCATTGGTGGTGGATTGTTCATTCAAACTCATTAATGAACCAATTGACACTAATTATCCCTGAGTTTACTGCAATTGTTTGATGGCTTAAGTATTAAAATGAGCTACACTGATTTCTCAATCAGCAGCAAATACAGCTAGAGCACAAAGAAAAGTGGAAAAATGTCAAAAAGACCAGACTAAAGGTACTATAATCTGAATGCCTAAAGTACCTGTATTTAGAATAAGGTAAATGAATGAATGTGAATAGTTGTACTTAGTATGATATGGTTGTGATTACTGAGATATGGCTGCTGAAGGGATTGAACATCCAAGGCTATTTAACCTTTCGGCAGGACAGGCAAAATAAAAAAAGAATGTGGGATATCATTGACAGTGAAAAGTCAAATCAATGCAACAGTGAGAATGGATAATGATGCAGGAAATCTAAAAGTGAAATCAGTCTGGGTGGAGATAGTAAACAAGAAGGAGAACAAAACATTTGTGGGCGTTGTCCATAGGCCTCCATGTGATGAAGCATGAAAAAGCAATAAACTAGAAATTAGAGTTGCATACAATAAGTATGCTACAATAATCATGGGTGGTTTTAATATAAATGTAGGCTGGGTAAACCATATTAGCAACAATACTGTGATGGAAGAATTCCTGGAGCGTGTACAAGATGGATTTTTAGATCAATGCGTTGAGGAACTCTCTCACTGGCAGGCTATCACTGGCTTTGCTTTTGTGCAATGTAAAAGATCATTAATAATCTTGTTGTGTGAGGTCCTTGAGGGAAAAAGTAACAATGACATGAGAAAATTCTTTATTTGGGATAGAAAGTGACGTGGCCCAAACCAAAAGTAAGATCCTAAACTTCAACAAAGGAAACCATGAAGGTATGAGTTGGCTGAAATAAAATAAATAATTTCATCTAAAGACATGACAGTGTCTGAGCAATAATTAATATTTAAAACTGAATACACATGTTGCAGAAATTATATTTCTTTCAGGTAAAAGAACACAACAGGAAAAGTGGTCCAACTATGTTTAACAAAAAAATGAAAATATAAATTTTAATTCAGTATTTAATCCAGATTGGGGGGGGGGGTCAGATGAAATTGTTCAAAACAGTAGTAAACCTGAGGACTGAGAGGACAAATGTTGACTAAAATGGAGAAAATAAAATATTAGAATGAATTTACAAGAATCAATTTAAGAAATATCTAAGAACTTCCAGAAATATGAATGCACTGGTTCATATTTTCTGAAGTTCTGTAGAGTTTGGTTCAGTCCTGACAAATTGAAAGGTGGAAAATATAACCCCACCGTTTAAAAAAGAATGGAGGGAGAAAACACAGTTTAACAGAACAGTTATAGAGTCATAGAGATGTACAGCATGGAAACAGACTCTTCAGTCCAACCCATCCATGACGCCAGATACCCCAACCCAATCTAGTCCCACCTGTCAGCACCCGGCCCATATCCCTCCAAACCCTTCTTATTCATATATCCATCCAAATGCCTTTTAAATGTTGCAATTGTACCAGCCTCCACCACTTCCTCTGGCAGCTCATTCCATACATGTACCACTCTCTGCGTGAAAAAGTTATCCCTTAGGTCCCTTTAATATCTTTCCCCTCTCACCCTAAACCTATGCCCTCTAGCTCTGGACTCCCCAACCCCAGGGAAAAGACTTTGTCTATTTATCCTATCCATGCCTCTCATAATTTTGTGAACATCTATAAGGTTACCCCTCACCCTCTGACGCTCCAGGGAAAACAGCCCCAGCCTGTTCAGCCTCTCTCCATAGCTCAAATCCTCCAACCCTGGCAACATCCTTGTAAGTCTTTTCTGAACCCTTTCAAGTTTCACAACATCTTTCCGATAGGAAGGAGACCAGAATATTCTAACAGTGGCCTAACCAATGTCCCGTACAGCCGCAACATGACTCCCAACACCTGCACTCAATACTCTGACCAATAAATGAAAGCATACCAAACGCCTTCTTCACTATCCTACCTACCTGCAACTCCACTTTCAAGGAGCTATGAACTTGCATTCCAAGGTCTCTTTGTTCAGCAACACACTCTAGGACCTTACCATTAAGTGCATAAGTGCTTTCCCAAAATGCAGCACCTCGCATTTATCTGAATTAAACTCCATCTGCCACTTCTCGACCCATTGGCCCATCTGATCAAGATCCTGTTGTAATCTAAGGTAACCCTCTTCGCTATCCACTACACGTCCAACTTTGGTGTCATCTGCAAACTTATTAACTATACCTCATATGCTTGCATCCAAATCATTTATATAAATGACAAAAAGTAGAAGACCGATCCTTGTGGCACTCCACTGGTCACAGACCTCCAGTCTGAAAAAACAACCCTCCACCGCCATCCTCTGTCTTCTACCTTTGAGCCTGTTGTGTATCCAAATTGCGAGTTCTCCCTGTATTCCATAAGATCTAATCTTGCTAACCAGTCTCCCATGGGGATCCTTGTCAAATGCCAAACATTAGTAGTAGGGAACTTGCTAGAGTTTGTCACAGAGAATGTGATAGCAGGACACTCCGACACATCAATGTATGACCCAATCAACATAAATCTATTAAGAGGAAATCATGTATGACAAACCTACAGGAATATTTTAGGGTGTGACCAGTAGAATAAATAAGGAAGAATCAGTAGATGTGTGTTTCGATTTTCTGAAAGCTCCCAGTAAAGGCCAACATAAAAGATTATTGTTCAAACTCAAAGTACATGGTGAACATATATTTACATGAATTGAGAATTGGTTAGCAAACATGACACAAGATTAGATTAGATTCCCTACAGTGTGGAAACAGGTCCTTCGGCCCAACCAGTCCACACCAACAAAGTAGGAATAAATAGGTTGTTTTGGATTGGAAGGTGTTGACAATTGGGGTACTTCAGGTATCAATGCTTGGTGCATTGATTTCCAGGAGCAAAAGGATTTAAGGGGTATGGGGAGAGAGCAGGTGCATGGCATTGAAATACAGAATCAGTTCATGTTGAATTGTGGAGTCGGATCAGTGGGCTGAAAGGCCAATCCTGCTCCTACATTGTTATGAAACAAAAGTTATCGCTGAATTTTCATTTTAGCCTGTGGAGTATCATGTGTTATGATATCTTAAAGAATTAGATCAATAGTTTCAGACAAAGGACTAAAATGTCTTAATATCTGAAAGAGAAGATATTGACAAATAGTCGTAAAGGATTTCTTGTATATAGACAAGTTAGCATCTTTCCAAATGGCTACAGCAGGATTGTGACCAGCCTCTTCAGGAAAGACAGCTGCTGATTGAGATAAATTGAGCAATTGCTAATTCAATGCATTGGACAGGCTCTTTTGTTTCTTGGAGGTGTGACCTTGAGTTTGCAGAACATTTTGAACAAAATGTGTTGATAGAGTAGTTATTGGACAATGAGTCTGTTTTGACATCTCAGTATATGAAGCAACTGGAAGATATAAAATTAGGATCCATTGATTCCGGCTGCCGAACTTTAACAAGATGGCATGCAAATCTACAAACTTTAGGGTAAATAAACCAATAGCTTTTCATGCTTTTTGATTGATGGCATTGTGAATGATTACTATTTGAAGGTTCAACTAGTCCTACTTAAGCATTTTTATAACACAAGGCAGTAAGTGAGTAATATTTTAAGTTATTATTTGTTATAATAACATTATAAATAAATTTTAGGAGTATGAAAAATAATGACAATTTTATTACTTAATCATCTTTCATGTAAGTTAACTAACATATTGGCAAAATTCTGAATTGTAATGACTGCAGTATTATGTTGAAGTGTCAAGTGAACCACACAGAAAAAGTTTTATAGGTTGTGTAGAGTTCAGCTAAATTTAAAATATTAATGTCGCCAAAAAGAAACACCCAAGTCAGGAACAGAACAGGCAATGCACTGTTTAGATAACTCTCAACAGATTCCAAAATCCTTTAATGACAGAAATATGTTGGCACTGTTAAAACAATCAAATCAAAAATGCTAGGAATCCCTCACATTTAACGTGTGTAAGTTTGATGTTTTGCCAGATTTTTATTTGAAAGTAAGCATAATATGAACAGAAAAATTAGTTTTCTATGGGAATTGTGCATACTTGTTTTTTTCTTTTGGTTGTGAAAAATTATTGTATAAATGTCAGCAAGCCTTTGAGTTAATAAATAAATGTTATAATGATATTCACATTCTTGGTTCTTGTAACTGGTATCTCTTACTTTTTTGTGAATCTTTTCTACATCCCCTTCATTTTCTTTCTAAAATGTGGTGGTCAGAATTAGACATGATACTCCAGTTGAGGATGAATTAATGTTTACTAGCTATTTCTAATTACTACTTTCTCGCATTTTTGTACTCCAGCCTCAGTCTATAAATCCCAGAATCCCGTTTCCCTTTTAAACCACTTTCTTAATCTGCCCTGGTGCCTTCAACAATTTGTGCATATACACTACCAGATCCCTGTGTTTCTACATCCATTTTAGAACCATATGCTTTATTTTACACTGCTTTTACACTGCCCTTGTCCTTATGGATAGAAGTAATTGTGGGTTTGGAAGGTGCTGCCTCAGGATTTTGGGTGAATTTCTCTTGTGCATCTTGTAGATCACTGCTACTACTGAGCATCAGTCGTGGATGGAGTGGATGCCTGTAGATGTGGTACTAATCAAGAGGAATATGCTTGATTATTGTCTCCTCATTAATATGATAGGCTGGCCTCCGCTCACAGTTCACACTTACTGGCACCATGTGTGTCACTTTGTGATCTTTCAAAGGAGCACGCATCTCTGGAGAGGAAGATTCATTCTATCTATTTTACAAGGGATCACATTCAAGGTTAGGGGATTTCCAGTGCTCCATTCACATCCAAACTCTGCCTTATTGCACACTGTTCTGGTGGGAAAAGGTGCTGAAACCACAGTATCTGTCAGTTTAAAACTGTTGTGAAGGTTTCAGAAGCACTCAGCTTTGAACATCTTGGAACTTACAGTGGGAAGAATAGATTCTGGGTCTCCTCCTCTCCTCCATTCTCTGGAGGACTTTCTGCAAATTCTCTCTCTGCATATTTATCGTATTTCCATATGACATCTGTAAAAAAAAAGCTTATTAAAATGGTATTCAATTACTTTCATAGTGTAGATCTATTTCTCAGTACATCAAAAAAAATCCGAAGCGGTCTTGTCTGATTAAAATACCTCAAGTACAGTGTGCAGAACTGATGCATGGTCTTCAACCTGAATTGTTTATGTTGTTTCTCTCTCAAGTTACTGTCAGATATGCTGATTATTTCCAAAAATTTCTGCTTTAAATTTCAGATTTCCAACATTTGCAGCATTTTGCTTTTGCTCCCAGGGAAACCACACCACTATTCTTCAAAATCGTGCCAAAGAATGATGACTTTCCATCTGAGGAAGCCTCAATTTAATGTCTCAACCAAAAGACAACATACATGACACTATAGCAGTCCCTTTGGTATTGAACTCGATTTGTTAACTTAAATTTTATGCTCTGATGGGTTTGTATAAGAGTGGGACATGAATACACAACCTTCTGACAAGGCACGATTGCCACACAGAGTTTCTGCTAATGCCTTGCAACAATATCCCAATTTAATGGATCATTGTATGCACTTAAGCAGAATAATCTCTATAAATGCTGACCTGCAGATCCAGAGTAGAACTTCTTTATCTGTAGTTTGCCTTTTGCAACATGATTACTCATTTTCTCCTGTTGATAAATTTGATTGACTTCTCAATGTTTTCATTCCAGTGTTTAAAATGTTTTGGTCAAAAGCCAATAATGATCAATGACTGGTTCTTCCAATATAATATTGTGACATAACTTTATTTCCAAATATTCCAGTGAACATAATTGTGGTGTACTATTAGATCAACCTTTACAATTCTTAATCTTGATTTCTTTTTTTAAAAAAGGATACATGTTGTCTCAGAAAGCCCAAGATTTAAAATCATTCTGTAGAAACATGTTCCAAATATTCAGAACAATGACAATGTGTCAAACTACATTTTTCTTTGTCTGCCATTGATGTTAAAGCTTGCTTTCTACTAGATATTACAAAATACAAAAGAAAGAAACAAGATTTTGCAAATAGTCATTTGGTAGTACAGATCAAAAAACAATTCTGTGATTCTGAGGAAGGGTCATGCGACCTGAAACATTAACTTTGATTTTTCTTCACAGATGCTGCCAGACTTGCTGAGCTTTTCCAGCAACTTTGATTTTTGCTTCTGATTTGCAGCATCCACAGTTCTTTCAGTTTTTGTTTCATACAGCACTTGATTATTGCTGAAAAAAGACATATATTTTTAAGTTTTTATCTTTTAATCATCAGGACAATTTGCAAGAAATACTAAAATAAAAAGAGAACAACAGTAGCAATCTGAATGGTGTTAATCACTAACAGAATCCTACCAACAAATCAAATGCACATTCTGCCCATCACACAATTGAATAACGTGTTTTTGAAATTTAGTGCTGATGTGATGCTAGGTGTGTAAGCTGTTGATCTGAAAGATTGGCAAATTGTATCAAACAGCATGCTCTTTCAGCTGTTTGCAACAAGCCTGTCCATACACAATCAGTCCATATTTGCAGAAACTCTCAAAAGGGTGTTAGATGTAATTCTGCGATTGGATAACATTTGCTCAACTATCCTCAGCATGCAAATAATTACACTGACAACCAATTTAAGACTGCCAGTTAGGCCTACAGTGTGGTGCATTCAGGAGTACAGAGAGACATTTACAACACTGCCCCACACACACCATCTTCGGTATAAAGGTACTTAAGTACACATTTTAGATACAAAATAGAGAAATAAAGCAAAAAAAGTCATATTACCTTACAGTTATTCATAGTATAAGTAAGAAAAATAAGAAATACAGTTAAAAAGATAAAAATTATAGACTTTCTATAATGGACATGCAGTAGATCAACAAAGGAAACTTCCATATGTGGTCTAACTGGGCTTGGAAGCTGCTGACTGCCCAAACTGGTCCACAGTTCAACATGTACACATCCTGCGCCTGTTTCAACTTGAAGGGTGTGAATAAATTTGTTAAATAAAAATAAAATTTTCTGTCATATTCTAAAAGCAAATGACAACCATAGATGTACGATGGAAGGTTAGAAAGTGTAGAAGCTATTGGCACTAGCAGCAAGGGTGTAAAATAAAACTAAAAACAAAACTTGGGTGTAAGGTAGACAATGCTTTAGAATACAGTGGAGTGTCTTGGGGTGGGGGAAGAGTACATAATGTAAGACACATGCATAAAGAAATGTGGGGATTGAAATACGTATGTTGTAATGTTTTATATAAAGTTCGGAGGTGTCAGAGAAATTTTTGGTTCAGCAAAGGTACAGAGAGATTCAGGCCACAATCACCCATGATCTTGTTAAATGGCAAAACAGGTTTGAGAGTCTGAACAAGGTACTCGTGTTTCTATAAATGTCTGATTCCTGACTCCTCATCAATTTGTCCAATTAATGCAACAAAATGGATGATAACTATTCGCTGGTGCATTTCTCATGGCAATGCCTTGACCAAAGTCTATCTGCCTGCTTTAAACTTAAAACAAAACTTAACTTAAATATCAGTCATCATGCATTCTGCATGATACAATTCTACCAAGAAGAGTCCACCTGCCAATCAATCAACTTTCTTCTTATATAGTGTAAATTGTATTTTCTGTTTAGTTTGGTATTTCTTGCAAATTGTCCTGGTGAGTACAAGATGAAAAGCTTTGACAAAATGAGTCTTCCTTCAGCAATAAAAATGTTACATTTGATATGATTATATTTCTAATATACCTCTTGTACAAGATAAGATAAAGCTGACATGTACGAACATTAGGACGCCCATAGGTGTACTTTAGACACTTTCTTGGTATTCGTTTTCATCGGCAAATAAAAAGCTGTTAACTCTAACTATAGATTACAAGTCAGCAGTTATCAAGTTAGCCAGAGTATCAGACACAGTACATTAAGTGTTTTAATATCATCTAATACCACCTGTTTTCCTGAGATTGAGTTGAAAAAAGGCATAATTTATTTAGTGCTTATATTTTTTCCAAAAGCAATTTCAGCTAAAAGCTTCACCGAGCCTTAATAATTTGAACAGTTCATTGGAGGTAATTTGCATTTCAAGTTGTCTATTCACTGCACATAAACACATGCAGTCTTCTTTTGTATCCACACAAATGTACCATTCTATTTATAACAGAGTTGATACATATAATTACAATTAGAGCTAGAATAAGGTTGTACAAATAATTTATCAATCACAACATTTTAAAAAATACACACAAATATCTCTGAAAAATTAGATCCTATGAAGGAAGTTAGCATTAATTCAGAAAAAATACAAAAATATTGAAAACACATTGAAATGTGCAATTAAATGTAGAATGTGGGGTTTCATCAGACTTGTTCCTAGGATGTTGGGACTGTAGAAAGATTGTGCAAACTGGACCTGTATTCGCTGAAGTTTCAAGCAATGATAAATGATCTAATTGAAACATACAAAATACTGAAAGGGGTAGGCAAGGTAGACATAGGCAAGATGTTTCTCCTGGTTGGCGAACCTAGGGGGCATAATTCAAAAATAAGAGGAGGCTTTTAGGACCAAGGTGAGGAGATTTTCTTTTAAATTTATTGCATTGCGAATCTTTAGAATTCTCTACTCCTCATGGCTGAGTATGTTTAAACTAGAAATTAACAGATTTCTGATTACCTAAGACATTAAAGTATTTGATCAGTCATAATCATAGTAAATGGTGGAGCAGGCTCACTGGGCTAAATGGTCTATTACATTCCTCTGTATCTCATCACAGAAGTAAAACAACTTGTTTAACATAAATTATTTTATACCATTGAATGTAAAAGTAACCTTAACCATGCCATAACTTTGGTTCAAAATTATGGCCTCGTCATCATTATTGCTTAAAGTGGAGTATGAATACAAACTGCCCCCTCCCCAAAATAAAACAAAAAGGCAGACAATGATGATGTTTGAGTTAAAGTGTGTTACCTTAACTGGGAAACGTAGCATTCATAGACTCACATCCTGTTTGTTTCATTATAGTGAAATTAGAACGGATATGCGGAAGGGATTATGCAGGTTACAATACTCAGTCCACATAGCAATAAAAAGTAAGGATATTATTTCTTCAAGCCATGCTACTACGTGACTAGATACTAGAAGCTATAAGTTAATTCTTGAGTGTAAAGAATGCAACGTCCATTTCCAAGAGAAATCAGTCCTGTTGCTACCAAGAGAGAACCTACGACAGACTCAAATTCTGTAAGAACCTTTGTTATACAGCAGTGATAGTGATTCAGAGGGCAGAATTGAATCCAGTCCATCATGTGGAAACCTGAATGCCAGGCCATCTTAACTGTAAGATAAACTTCATGTTTGTTCCTTGATGGCAGCAAACTTCCCCTCACCAACCCCAATTTAAATTAGTACCCACAGGGGATTAATATGGGATTTCAGGCTGTTGCCAGAAGAATGGTAATTTGGCTCATTACTGAGTGATTTGAGGCACAGTATTCTTTAATCCAGTGCAATTCAGTGGTGGCTTAGGGATTGAATTAGGAGACATGTTGGATGGCATTTAGAAGATAGTTTAGCTGTATCAGGTTTACCAGCAGTCTGCTGGAAGTGAGGAGGTAAGGCTAGTGCCTCTGATGGGTGCACATCTGGCAGCTGCTACAGGAGAAGTGATAAACAAGCAGGAGACTGGACGAACACAGCAAGCCAGGCAGCATCAGGAGGTGGAGAAGTCAACAATTCGGGTATAACCCTTCTTCTTCCAGCTGCTGCTTGTTTACTTTGGATTTCGGCATCCGCAGGGTTTTTTTTGTGCCTAACAGAGAGGAGGTGGCATAGTAGTATTGTAATTAATTAGTCATACAGAAACCTAGGCTAATATTCTGGCGAAACAAACAAAAACAAAGTGTTAAAGAAACCCAGGCTTGGCAACATCTGTAGAGAGAAACGAACAGAATTGAGTCCAATGATCTAATGTCATAGGGAGATGTGTTTGAATCCCACATGACAAATGGTGTAATTGAATTTGATAAAAGTTTGTTGCACTGGTAATTAGTGTAAAAGTCCATCTAGTTCACTAATGTCCTCTAGGGAAGGAAATCTGCCATCCTTATCTGGTCCAGCCTATATGTGATCCCAGACCCTCAGCAATGTAATTGGCTCTCAACTGTTTTCAGGCAATTAGAGGGATGAACAATGCCCACAATCCCACAAATGGATAAACAAAATGAGGAGTTGCCAGCTCTGACAGACTAGCAGGGCAGGATCTCCCACTCACAGCCTCTAATCTCATAGTCCGGGAACCCGTAACATCCAGTTCTACCTCCTACCCAAGATTCACAAACCTGACTGACCAGGCCGACCTATCATCTCGGCCTGCTCCTGCCCCACTGAACTCATCTCCACATACCTTTGATACTGTTCTATCACCCCTGGTCCAGGAATTCCCACCTACATTCAGGACACCACCTACATCCGCCACCTCCTCCATGACTTTCTTTTCCCTGGCCCCCAATGCCTCATCTTCACCATGGACATCCAGTCCCTATACACCTCTATCCACCATGACGAGGGCCTCCAAGCTCTCTTCTTCTTCCTGTCCCAGTGCCCCACCAGTACCCCGCTACTGACACACTCATTTGTTTGACTGAACTGGTCCTCATCCTCAATGATTTCTCCTTTTAATCCTCCCACTTCCTCCAGACCAAAAGGCTAGCCATGGGCCTTAGCTATGTCTGTCTATTTGTCAGTTCTGTGGAACAATCCATTTTCCGCAGTTACACTGGCACCATTCACCACTTTTTTCCTCTGCTACAGTGATGACTGTATCGGCGCCCCCTCATGCTTCCACAAGGAGGTTGAACAGTTCATCAACTTCACCAATACATTCCATTCTGACCTTAAGTTCACCTGGACAATCTTGGATAGCTCCCTCCCTCTTCCAGGACCTCTCCATCTCCATCAGCAGTGACCGACTCAACACGGACATCTTCTACAAACCCACTGACTTCCACAGATACCTGGACTACACCACCTCCCACCCTGTCTCCTGTAAAAATGCTAGTCCTTCTTCCAACTGCATCTGCTTCCGGGAGGACTAGTTCCACCACAGAACACACCAGATGGCCTCCTTCTTCAAAAACCGCAATTTACTCTGTGGTCGATGATGCCCTATAGCACATCTCATCTACTTCCCGTACCTCTGCCCTTGAACCCCACCCCTCCAACCGCAACAAGGACAGAACCCCCAGTCCTCACCTTCCACCCCACCAACCTCCATATACATCGCATTATCCTCCACCATTTCCGCCACCTACAACAGACCCCATTCCCCATCTCTATTTGTGTTCCGTAAAGACCATTCCCTCTGTGACTCTCGTCAGGTCCATGCGCCCCACCAACCTACCCTCCCCTCCATGCATTTTCTCCTGCCACCGCAGGAATTGCAAAACCTGCACCCCACCTCCATCCAAGGCCCCAAAGGAGCCTTCCACATCCATCAGAGTTTTACCTGCACTTCCACACATTTCATTTACTGTATCTGTTGCTCCTGATGCGGTCTCTGCTTCACTGGGGAGACAGGACTCCTACTTGCAAAATGCTTCAGAGAACATCTCCAGGACACCACACCAACCAACCCCACCCCCCGTGGTTGAACACTTCAACTCTCCCTCCCACTCCACCGAGGACATGCAACTCCTGGGCCTCCTCCATCGCCACTCCCTAACAACCCGATGCCTGGTGGAAGAACACGTCATCTTCCACCTTGGCACCCTCCAACCACATGGCATCAATATGGATTTCACCAGTTTCCTTATTTCCCCTCTCCCCATCTTTATCCTAGATCCAACCTTCCAACTCGGCACCACCCTCATGACCTGTCCTATCTTTCCATCTTCCTTCCCATCTATCCACTCCAACCTCCTTTCCGACCTATCACCATTACCCCCACCTTCGTCTGCCTATCGCACTCTCAGTTACCTTCCCCCCACAGCCCCACCCTCCCTCCCATTTATCTCCCACTCCCCTCCCATTTATCTCCCACCCCCTTGGCTCATAAGCCTTATGCCTGAAACGTCGATTCGCCTGCTCCTCTGGTGCTGCCTGACCTGCTGTATTTTTCCAGCACTACACTCTCAACCAGGACTTCCATCTCTCATTCTGAATTCCAAGAATGGCCCATCAGTGGCATTTAATATATCGTTCAGCTTTATGCATAGAACCCAGAGGGGTTCCTTTCCAGTTCTTCAGCCTGTTTTCAGGTCAATGAAATCCCACTCTGTGGAACTTGATTAGATTAGAAAAATCCCTACAGTGTGGAAACAGGCCCTTCAGCCCAACAGGTCTTCACCGACCCTCCGAAGAGCAACCCACCCAGACCCATTCCCCTATATTCACCCCTGACTAATGCACCTAACACTATGGGCAACTTAGCATGGCCAATTCACCTGACCTGCACATCTTTAGATTGTGGGAGGAAACCAGAGCACCCAGAGGAAACCCATGCAGACACTGGGAGAATGTGCAAACTCCACACAGACAGTTGCCCGAGAGGGGAATTGAACCCGGGTCCCTGGCGCAATGAGGCAGCAGTGATAACAACTGAGCCACCGTGCCAGCCCTTTTTAAAATCTGCAATGGCGGGATTTGAACCTGGGTCCCCATATAAGCATGTGACATGGCATGTCCCCATATAACTTCCATATAAGCATGTGACATTTATTTTAAGGCTGGCCTCAATTTCAAATGATGTTATAGCACCTTTTTGATCAGTAGCTTTTATTTTCATCTGGCACATGTCACAATTCTCATACAGATTGATAGCTTTTAAGTAGAAATATGAATCTTACAGTGAATGACGTACAGAATTGCACAACATTTCAGTTTAAGACATAATAAACAAACTGATATCAACATCTACTAAAACATTACACAGATTGAATTTGCTAAACTACAGCAAAAAGTCCTCCCCATTGATTTCTTAACACAACCTAAAATATACTGGAATCAATTCATAGGAATTAAAATCCAATAGGTCAATCAACAACGGAGGTCATAGAGTCATAGAAATGCACAGCATTGAAACAGACCCTTCGGTCCAATCTGTCCATGCTGACTAGATATCCTAAATTAATCTAGTCCATTTGCCAGCACTTGAATCATATCCCTGTAGACTCTGCCTATTCATATATCTATCCAGATGCCTTTAAAATGTTGTAATTGTATCAGCCTCCACAATTTCCTCTGGCAGTTCATTGAGGGAACTGGCTCACTTTGCAGGTGAAATACAGGATTATTTCTGGAAATCAGACTCTTGGGAGAGATTGAGGCCCAAGGCTGCTTCAGCTAAGCCTGGGGCTGCTTTACTGTTTTCTCTAGTGTTACAATAGACTAACCAAAGAAGTCAACATTGTCGAAATAATCCCTTCAGTAACCACTGTGTTTTGTATAAGATAACTGGAGGCATTGGTGCTATCTCTGACATAATGAGTTTCAAATAGTTTCCTTGCAAACCACTCTGACTGCAGGAAATGCATTTGCTGCTTTCATGTTGGCTTGACTGGAATGTCTACAATGCAAGGAGTATAATATTCCAAGTAAGTCTTTGGCTCTGCTTATTGCTAATCAGAACTTTTCAGAAATAGTTGACAACTGGCATTACGTAATCAATAGCAGCCAAATTGTCAGTCCAGCAAAAAGTGAATTTTCAAGAAACTTTTAAAATGAAAATATAGATTATTTTTAAAACGGAAAATAGTTTAGGATCTCACTCTCTCTTCATGCTTTCCTGACAAGATACAAGATTTATGCTACAACCTAGTTCTATTTCTCACTTAGCCCCAGAGACTCCTTTACTCATCAAATTTCAAAGATTTATTTGTTTTTTTAAGATAAACTTAAAAGATATACCTGAGCTCACATAAAGACAGTGATATGAAAGGATCATACTGGAGTGTCGACTGGAGTGTCGACAGGCTGAATAATAAGTTTCTGCAGGTGATCAAAAATGTCAGATGGTGTGAGTAAAGTGTCAACAGCTGAATAGCAAGTGAAGGGCTGACCTATAATCTGATTACTTGAGGCAGAGAGATAATTACAAAAAATTAAAAATAAGGTGGTGCTGGAGGCAAACCAAATGGTTGGAATAGCATGATAGGTATAAGGGTCACATGCAGAAGGTCTAACCAAAGTATCAAGTAGTCCAAAACTGTACAAACTAATTAAGGTAGAGAGATCATAACAAGTTATCAAGATGATGGTGTTAAAACAAACAGTAAGGAAGATTTTTACAGATACAGAACAGTATAGTGAAGCTACTTATAGTGCGACATGAACCCAAGATCACAGTTCAGGCCATCTTGGAGATCAGTTTCTGCTTGGCAATTCTACATTGTTATGTATCTCAAAGGCCGCTTCAGAGGACGCTTGCTCCAAGGTTGGAAGCTAAATGTCCCTGATCGCTGAAGTATTGCCCGACTGGGAGGGAATATTTTTGTCTGATGATTGTAGCGTTTGTCCATTCATCTGTTGCTGTAGTGTCTGCATGGTCTCATCAATATACCATGTCTTAGGCATCCTTGCCACATCCTTATGTACCTGGGTGCTTCTCTACACTTCACTTGATAAAGGAGCAGTGCTCTGAAAACTTATGATTTTAAAGAAACCCACTGGACTATAACCTAGTGTCATGTGATTTCTGACCTTATCCACCCCAGTCCAATCCCAGCATCTCCACATCATTAATTGCCTTGAAGTAGTGGTGAGATACTTTCATGAATCACTGAGGTCCTTAGGGTGTAGGGACACCCACAGTGCAGATAGGAAGGGTCACTACCCTGACAAACTCTGTTACTAATATCCTGGGGCTGAGATGACTGACTTCCAACAACCATGACCATTGTCCTTTGTGCTATTTATGGCTCTAATTAGTGGAGAGATTTTTTCTGATTCCCATTTGCTGGGGTTCTTGATATCATACTCCATCACATTCCATACTTCATCACATTCCTGATGAAAAACTTATGCTCGAAACATCGACTGTCCTGCTCCTCGGATGCTGCCTGACCGGCTGTGCTTTCCCAGCACCAGTTTGATTCCTCCATCAAATGCTGCCTTGATGTCATCAGCAGTTACTGTCACCTCACCTCTGACACACAGCTATGTTACCCATGTTTGAACCAATTCTGTATTGAAGTAAAATTTTATTGGGAGCCTTCCATTCTCTTCCTGACTATGTGATCAATTACCTTTTCCTTACCAGAACCCAATAGAGTGTTTTGGGTTGCTGGCAGATATCCAATTGCCTTCCTACAGCTATCCAGCTAACTCTGCTAACTGCTTTCTGCTACTATGCTCTGTGAAGACCACGATTTGCAAGCAAGAGCAAATTTGTACCTTCTATCTGATAATTATTTGGAAATCTAGAAGTATCCCTCTTCATGCCATGTCTAGGTAGTTTTATGAATGAAGAGCTGAAATGTTGATACTGATACATGTGAGACACAAAATGATACTACTTATGCATTTGAACATATTCCAACTAACATTTTGATATTAAATATTTCTACATACAAAGCACTTTTCACATATCTGTCAGAGCTTTCCTTACACAAACTGACAGACAGCAAGTACTTAAGGTGAATGCTGAGGTGGGCTGGTTAGGGGTTCCGGCTCAGTTCTCTTGGACTTTGTCCCAGTTGTTTTAGAACATATGAAAACTTCTGGCCATCACGCCATTAACCCTCCCATGTCCCTTCCTTGCCAAATCATGCCCTCATACCATCTCCATGAATGACACCCTGCTCCAGACCTCACCCACCTTCCCATGTCGCCTCCATATCCACTCATTCAATATGAGCAGATCCCAGAAACAGATGATGATGTTCTGTCAGAAATACTTGATATTGAAAGAAACTCTAATTCATGAAACCCATTAAAGATTTTAAATTAGATAGAAAATTTAATTCTACAACAGCCTGCAACAGTCATAGACTCGCCAACTTTAAGGGCACTTAAGTGGTCATTGGAAATGCATATGGGCGAGAATGTAACAGTTTAGGTTAGATGGGCTTCAGATTGGTTTCACAGGTCAGCACAACATTGAGGGCCGAAGGGCCTGTACTGCGCGGTAATGTTCTATGTTCTAATATACTGTGAAGTAATTTACTTTGGTAGAAAAGACAGAAGTATAAAATATTACTTAAATAGTGAGAAATTGTGGAATGTTGATTATCAAAAGGACCTGAGTGTCCTTGTTCATAAGTCACTGAAAGGAAAATGCAGATGGAGCAAACAGTTAGTTTGGAAATCAATTGGATTATTAGCCTCTATTGCAAGACAATTTCAATAGAAATTGGAGTCTTGCTGCAATATAGATAGATGATAGATAAAGAAAAGATGTTTAAAAAGCTAGCAGTACTCCAGGTAGAGAAATTGCCAGGCTCAGATGGGATGCATCCTAGATTGCTGAGAAAGGTAAGGAAGCAAATTGCAGAGCTGTCGACAGAAATTTTCCAGGTCACTCTGAACGCAGAATTAGTCCTGGAGGACTGGAGGTTGCAAATGTTGTTTCATAAAGGAACAAAGAATGACCCAGGAAAGTACAGACCTGTCTGCATTACGTCATAAGTGGAAAAGCTGATGGAGGCCATAATATGCGATAAGATAAATATACACATAGAGAAAAATAAGTTAATACTGAACAGTCAACATGGCTTTGTCAAAGGAAGGTCATGTCAGACAGATTTGATTGAGTTCTTTGACAAGGTGACAGGCAGTAGATAAGAGTAGTGGATATAATACACTTGAACTTTCAGAAAGCAGTTGATAGAGTGCCACATGGCAGCTTGGTTAGCAAATTAGAAATGTTTAGGATTGATGGAATGAGCATGGATTAGAAGTGACCTAAAAGACAGGAAACAGAGGGCATTTCTCAGATTGGAGATGAGTTGAAAGTAAAGTTCCCAGGGATTGGTGTTGGGACCCTTGCATTTTCTCATTTATATAAATGATTTGGAGATCGGTGTTGAGGGCAAATTTTCTAAATTTGCAGATGACACTAATCTAGATAGAATAATAAATTGCGAGGATGACTCTGAGCGACTTCGGAGAGATACGATAAGTTAGCCAAATGGTCAGACACTTGGCAGATGAATTTTAATAAAGAGAAATGTGAGCTAATGCATTTTGGTAGAAGAAGCATGGAGAAAAAAAATACAGGCTCAATGGTACAATTTGAGGAGGGTATAGAACCTGTGGGTTCATGCACATGATTTTTTGAAGGTGGCCAGGCCAAGTTGAAACGTTTGTAAAGAAGACTTATTGGATCTTTAGGTTAATAAATAGAGGCACGAAATATGAAAGCAAGGAAGTCATGCTACAACTGTACAAATCATTGGTCAGACCACATTTAGAGTATTGTGTTCAGTTCTGGACACCTTATTTAAAGTGGATGTAAAAGCCCTGGAGACAGTGCAAAAGAGATTGAATAGAATGATACCAGGAATAAGGTATTTCAGATGCAAGGAAAGACTAGAGAAATTGGGCTTGTTTTCTTGGAGTAGAGAAGATTAAGAGGTGACTTTATTCAGATGTTCACAATTATGAACAATTTCAACAGGGTAAAGAAGGATATTCTGCTTCCATTGGTTGGGTATAGAGTCATACAGCATGGAAACAGACTCTTAAATCCAACTAGTCCATGCCAACCAAGTTTCTCAAACTAAGCTTATCCCACTTGCCTCCATTTTGCCCATATCCCTCTAAACCTTTCCTTTGGAACAGCGAAGAAATGAGCAGGTGCAAAGGAGTGGAGGAGGACAATGCAGTGGGTGCAAAGAAGAGGTGATGGAGAACAACCAATGGTTAAAAAGGTGGATGAGGGATGGACAATTCAGTAGCTAAAGAGAGGGACCTGTCAACAAAGCAATACCAAGCAAACTGGGAACAAGGTATGGACTATTCTTTTCTCTGAGACTATGTCCCACAGTTCTGGACAACAACTTATTGTTTTCCCTCACCAAGGATACTTCTTGCAATTTCTTAAGGGCAACTAGACCAGAAACACTTTCAGATAGATGCAATGAATTCCCTTCAATTTAAAGTGCTTTTCATGAAAAACGTTCCAGTTATTGAAAATAAACCTTTTGCTAACTTTTGGCTATTCTCTTCTGCCAATTTAAATACTGTAGGATTGACAAAACTTAAGCCTTCCTTATGTGTTTCTGCTATAAGTTTAATGAAGGGTTGATAATAACTAAGAAATTTTAATGGATTCTTTTATTTCTGTTTCTGAGAGCCCAGTTTCAGCATATATGAATACAAATCCGGAAGATGATGTTACTACATGACTGCATCTCACCTAATGAAGAAGTTAATAAAAATGATTTAAAGAAAGTCTCTCCTTCCTGAAATAAGTGTTATGGCTTTTGAAACACAGTCATATATTCAAATAACAGCTTTGGGAAATGTCAATAAAGATCCCTCTTGAAACTGCAGGAACAGATGCTAATGGTTTCTTTCTAAACAACACCAGCAAGTCTATTAATTAAAGTAGAGGATGTTTCTCATGACTGCGATAGACAGCTTTGACTGGTTTTTCCATGTTTAAAGAGCGGGACGTTTTAAAAGTGTCAGATTATAGCAAGTAAACAGACCTTATCTGACCTTCAAATGCAGCTCCGTTTACTCCATAAATCCATGACATCGACACAATGGGTTAAGGCCTGAAGAGCAGTGCATTATGTTCAAATGCTCCACCTATGTGATTCATGTCTTACACCTTTCTCCCTAGAGACAAAAATGGTATCGGTCATAAATGAGTGAGGGACCTCTACTTTTGGGTCTTGCTTGCCAGTTTGAAAGCCAGCCCAACTCAATAAAATCTATCTCATAAACTCTGTACCATTACACACAGTACATCATTGATAGCCACAGTGAACTGTTTCATGGGTCACTGTTACATGTGAAAATGAGAACTTGGCTACACCCACAACACACATCAGAAGGCTAGGAATATTATGACAGAGCTCAAGAATATTCAGTTCAGACATTGAAAGAATGGGCATATCCTTCACAGCTAATACTGTACTATGAGAACTCAAAGTGAAAGTGAAGTCCTGCCTCAAAGTAAGACAAATTTGCTAATGGATAATTAGTCCAGTATTGTAGGGTATACAAACAAACCTTTTGCCTCCTAACAAGGCAAAACAAGTGTCATTTAAAATAATTACCCCCAAGTTGGAGGAACATTTTAATGTTAAACCACTAGAAGTTACAAATTTGGAAACAAAACTAGATAAATAATTATAGAGTGCATTAAGTAGTGGAGAATTCACCATGAAATTATAATTTTAACACAATATAAGACAGATTTGTATGTGGATTTGTGGATGTAAAAATCCAGTCTAAGTTACTAAAGACAGAGTTTAACATTCAAACTAGTATTACTTTTATCATGGACATAGCATCACAGAATTGTTGGGAATTTCATCCTCAGAAAGTGAACTGCACCTCTTCTGTCCTCATCAGGCTTCTGCCAAGCCTAAAATGGGGAGACGGGTTCAGAAGAGGCTTCCTGATCTGTTATCACTGTAATGGAAAACAGGTGGTACAGGACAAATACAATAAATGCTTTAATTGTCAAAAGATAAAGCATATACCAACTGCTTACTGGGCAAAGGCAAAAGCAGGACAGAGAATTCATTCTAGTAGTAATGGAAAACAGTGACATAATCGTGGAGTTCACAATTCTGAAGTGAATTCAGAATGTTTGAACAATGAACAGCTAGGGCTGTATGATCTTACTTACACCATTAGAAATCATTCAAACGTCAGAGGTTTTTTTGTAGGAAGATGTTAGTAAATCAACATATGAAGTGTTAGGGCTGCAGATTATGAATCGAGACATCTGCTAGAACAAATTCCATGTCACACCTCTAAATTCAGAAAACAGCTTAATCAAAAATCTAGTAATGTAATATGTGACCAAGTGAAGTGCAATGTCCAATATAAGGGCAATTGTTGTAGCAAAATATGTCAGCAAACTGATGATAGTTGTTTGTTAGTACTGTAAAGACTATTTTTTTCTGTATTTTTGATTGTGGACTGAAATTAGAAAAGGACAATATTAAATACCAAGGATTGTGGGAGGGTCTGTTGCATTTTTAAAAGTTGTAAGTAGAATTTTTGGACTGCTGCATTGAACAACAAATGAGGGAGGCTAGTTGCAGATGGGCCGGCAACAGGGGGTGTATACAAAGTAGAATTCAGCCAGCAACAAATAGCTGATTGGTTTGTGGAGTAATTGATCACTACTCTATCAACCTACGAACCTGTGATTGGCTTCTGGGTAACTGCATGACCAATATGACCAGAAGCCATCGGACACACTACTAGTGTGTAGTTTTGCAGTAAAATACCTAAAACCTGAACAAAACAGTTTATTCTCCCTCACTTGTTGCTGTAATCTGTTGCTTTCAAACAATAATTTGTGAACCAGTTGCTTTATGTCTCCTGAAAGGAAGTGAAAACTATCCGACATAGAAAATTTAAAGAACAGTAGGCCCTAGCAACCAAAAGGATCATATCATATCAGTTAATTCTGACCGAGATCACTGATCTGTGTTCTCAGTTTTCTTCCCTTCACCATTTTGTCTGTATGTGCATGTAGTGAGGAGTCTTATAAGGAGCTTTGAACTTGTAGAGTTATATGTTAACAGTTTACAGTTGTTTACCTGCAGCTATAACCTATTTATTTGTAATAAATATAATTCTTATTAAATACAAAAAAATCTGTCCATGTTTTCAGTTAACCTGGGTCTACAAAGGCAGGTAAATTGGAGACTTGTGTATTTTGATTAAAAATATTTAATTTTTGTGACAACTCTGAATAGGAAGGCTCGATTGCCAGTGCAATACCCCACTGATGTGTAAGGGTATGGAACTTGAGTACTGCTTAAAAAAAAACATATTGTTGAAACTTTTTATCTTGCACTCATGAGGACAATTCACAAGAATACCAATTCAAAGGGGAAAAGCAAAATTTACACTGCAAGAAAGAAAAGTGCTGCTTGGTAGAGGCGTTGCCATGGAGCATACATCCATTAGCAATGATTGTCAGTAAACAAGGCCTTCTTTAAATTTTGAACAAGGCAGAGTGACTATGATTGGTTCGTGCATTGTGCTGAGAAATGAGCCAGTGAATGACTTATCTATATTGTTGAGTTGAACCAAACATGGGTAGTGTACATTTTCTATGCAAAGAACAGGGGTCTGGATATTGCTGGAGAAACTCAGCAAGTCTGGCAGAATCTGTGGAGAGAAAGCAAAGCTAACATTTTGGTTCCAGTGACCCTTCCACTCTTCAACTCTGATCTCCAGCAGTCCTCATTTTCCCAACTGAAGTAGTAACACTGTTTTCTCTCCATAAATGTTACCAGACCTGCTGAGTTACTTCAGCAATTTCTGTTTTTGTTTCAGATTTTCAGCATCTGCATTTTTTTTGATAAGGGTTTTCCATATAGTACTTTGCCTATTATGAACAACTAATGGGATATGCTGATTAATAATAATCTACTAGTCTTTGAGATGTATGGCCTCCATACCTAGCAACATATTCAGCCATTTCTGGGTCAATGTTATTTTGTGTGGCATGTAGTATCAAAACATTATGAAAGTATAATCAGTGAGAGAGACTTTTTTGAAATAAGGATAATGCAGAGATGGATTAGTTGCCTATGCTTTCAGTATTTAGGTTGAGAAGGAACTAAAGAAGCTTGCGAAAATGGTGTGTTAATGAAACTAAGCATTGTGAGTGGATAACCCTCATGTAATACCAAAACCACAAAAAAAAGCCTTGAGACTAACAAAATCCAAATCAGTCAAGTTGTTGATGATAAGCAGCACTCCCTACAGAGCTCTCAAGATATGCTTGCAGAGTTAGCATATGCAAGATATTCACAAAGTTGGATTGTCCCATGTTTATACTCAGCTTAATGTAAAGTTAATGACATTTAATGATAAACACACATTTGGGGTTGTTAAACGACACCAAGGCTGCATTATGATAAAGTCTTTGTCAAAACTCTTCCAAGATATAATGGATACGATTTTGCAAAAATTCCATATTGCTTCAATAATTAGGATGATCTGTTGATTGCAACCATAATAGAAAAGGAGAATATACAAGATTTGAATGAAGTTTTATAGAAGGCTCGATGAAGTTGAAAAAGAACAAGTGTATTTTTGTGCAATCTGGGGTAATGTACCTTGGCCTGAAAATCAATGCAAAAGAGTTATAGATAGTGAAACAGCAGAAAGAGGTTATAGTCAATACTCTAAACCAATAGACCTAACTGATCTTATATCCTTTTAAAACAACAGGGTACAATATTACACATGATTTCTACCTGAGCTTGCAACTGTGTCATCTCTAGAACAGAGAATCTGAAAGGGGAATGATGTAAATCACAAGATGCTTATGATGAAGTAGAAGAAGTTTGACCAGTAATGCACTATATATACATTATGTCATAAATTGTGACCTTAAGATAACATGCAATGTTTCAAACTGTAGAGTTTGGCAGTTGTCAGTCATGATTTGGAAGATTATTGAGAAACGCATAGCATTGGTATTGCATCCGCTGATGAAAAGCGCAAATAATTAAGTTAGAAATGTTTGTGTGATACCAGCAAAAGAAAAAGGTAGTTTCAGGGGAAATTGAGATATTTGTATTCTCAACTTCTCCACCCTCACACAAGTGAAAAATGGGAAATATTGCAAATGTTTGTGGTACTTAGAGATGGGAAGAATTAGAAGCATTCATGTAGATCACCTCCGATTAAGGGACAATCAAGTCATAGAGTCATAGAGTCCTTGAGATCCTGCGGGAAAGGAGAGCATGGATCCTGTTGCACAGTTTCCTGAGCAGACTGTCAAAGTCGTTTGGCAGTATACCTCATCACAGAAACTTTCCAACAGACTTGACTGGTGGTAAGAAGGGCACTACTTATGAGATCCTTCTTGTACACCTGGTCAGTCTGCACTATCGCACGCTGTCCTCGAAGCACCAACCGGGGAGGTGGGGGAGTGTGAGACTGTCACACATCTCATTATGAAATGTGCTTTTGCAAAGCAAGTCTGGAGAAAGATGTAGTGGTTTTGTCGAGGTTCATCCTGACTAGTTCTGTGATGCAAGACTCTGTGCTTTACAGTCTGTTCCCCAGGAGACACACTAAGACAAACATCCCCTACACCTGGAGAACCATCAACTCTTGTGAAAAATGCTCTTTGGTCTTGTTAGTCTTCCAGAAAAAGGAGTTGCCTTGACTGAGTGTTGCACTAAAGTTTTGGGTAGCTGCAGTGGGAAAGTCTTTATCAAAACTCTGTCTGATCATTTCCTGCTGAAGTTAAATGGGGGTCCATTCAGTTATCAGATCCTCCTGGTGCCTCAAATGCATGTAAGTATAGTCTGGTTCAAGTCCGTGATGCTTTTGGTTTGTTTAGATGGTCAAAGTCCAATGTTTGTTTGTTTTCTTGATTTGCTACTGTACAGAACCAAACCCTGCATTTGTGACAACGTATACATATATTTTTTATGAATAATTTTTTATAAATAATTTTATATTTTTTATAAATAATATTTTTGAAATAAAAACACACTTTGCATTGCAATCCAGCTCTCCAGCCAACTGAACTAAACCAACCCCCAACGTTTGGTGAACCTATTGATTATATTTTCAATGCTTGATTAGCTTTTATCACTTCCACTTCATATACTTAATCAACAATAAACACTTTCACTTCCCTATTCAATCTCGACTGACTTAGGTCTAAATCGTCTATAGTAGGTATACAACTTGTCAAGACCAACCTGCTATAGTTGAAGTGGCAAATAAATTGGTTTTAGTACTATATCATAGTAAAATTCTGCTCTGCAAATATTTGCTCTTGACAGACTGGATATTAAATGGGTGTAACAATATTCAATTATTCCAGTTATACAGGAATGTTCAGTGCACTATTCTGTTCCATAAAAAGATATATCAGTTTCTAAGTCGATAGCAAATCAAACCATTTCAGCTCTTCATAAGTGACTCAGTGGGATTTTCCATTAAAGCAGGTTAACTGTACAGAGGTGTGGTTTCCTCTAGTTGTGAACCACCCAAACAGAAGTAGAAAGCACAGAATGTCTGCTTCACACTCTGGGGGCTTTTCTAAGAGACACAAGTCTCATATCAGTGAAAGCTGATGACATATATATTTTTTGTTCTGTTTGTATAACTTCCTTTGTAGTCTCAAGGAAAAAAAAGCCATGTACTTTAATATAAACAGAGTAAAAAATTTGTTAGTTGTCAGTAAAGTCTTTCAGTCACTAGGCACTCCCTTCCTACCTCCTCTTTCCTGGGGGCATATTTATAGATTACTTAACATCGCAATTTGACTTGTTTAGAATTTGATTTCTTTATAATTAATTAGTCTCTAATAATAAACTAACATCAAGACACAGCTATTGTAAACATCAACATCTGTGTATGATATGCAGAGGTTCTTCATTTCATTAATGTTCTCAATTTTATTTCTTATCAGCATCGTTGAATATTATTACAGAATTAAATAACCAAATAACTAAACATATTTCAAAAGATATTTCCAAAACATTCAAAGCATAACGTCACATTTCTTGTACCTTCTGATCAGCTTTAAAACTACCTTATGTTTGGAACTGAACACGTTCTATCATTTAGGCCATAGTGAGTACTGCAGATGCTGGAGATCAGAGTCAAGATTAGAGTGGTGCTGGAAAAACACAGCAGGTCAGGCAGCATCCGAGGAGCAGGAAAATCGATGTTTCAGGAAAAAGCTTCCTGTCATATGACCTATTAGTAAATTATCATTAAGGAATTCAAAAATACATCATTCGAACTACATCTAAATCTAAAGAAAAGCATCAATCAAACTTTGAAAGCACACAGGTTATTGATGAAGAAATGTACAAAATCTTTCCAAATGAGATTAAATGGGTGGGTCAAAATCCAAGATAAATTGGAAGATTTATGATTCATTTCATGCTAATGTCGTTACATGTAATCCCAAAGTCACTTTACTCTCTGCAGTATGTTGTGGAGGAAATACAGGTCAAAAAACCTTCCAGAATAACTTTTTCCTGAAAGTCAGTAAAGCATGTGATTGAAGGAATTCTTAAGAATTCTTTTTAGTATTTGTTAGATATTTCTTCTTAAAATAAATAAGCTGGTGTGATGTTTCTACTGGCATGCTAATATTTTGGTACAACTTAAAATTGATTAAATGTAGAGGAAGAATTAAAATTTGAAAAGCAACTGAATACGTACATACACACATTTGAATCAGAACTGAAAGGGAGAAGTATCCTGCCATTGTTACTTCATGCTTTAGAGGTAGTTCCACAGAAAAACGGAATTATTTCACCCTTCATAGATATTAATGTTAGGATGAAGATCATTCAATGTGTGCCTAACATAGCTCTGTTTTGCCACTTGAGCTCTTAATTTTAAAAATCTTGGATCCACTCAGGTCTTCTTAATTCCAGTATATACTTACTGAGTAGTTCTTTTGTGAAACAGCTAATTTTACTTTTTTGTTCTTTTTATAGAGGAAAAGTAGAAAAATATTTTTCTTCCTATCTGTTAAATAATGTTTTCTCCCCACTTTGACATTTCACAACGTCGTGCCCTCAAAATATAATCCGATTGTTCATTGCAGCAGTCATTTCTTTGCAGCTATTTGCCAGAAGTTACACAACTGTCATTCTCATTAAATGCTTTTCCAATTTTTCTGATCCATATAATCGCTGTTGATTTAGCCGAATTTGTAAACAGATAGAAAATCAAAACCCTTTCAAGTCACTGGTAATAGTTGGCATTGCACTCAGCTATGCTAACAAATACTCTGTGCCACTTGAATTTTCTCTTCTGGAAATGGTTTTTACATGACAATGAATGTATGGAATAAACAGATATGGGAAGTTTTTACTGATATTTATCTTTTGAATGTACGAATACAAGTGGCCAATAAAAGAGAGAACTTGAAAGATATTGCAATTTCTGTTCTAGCCTGAATATTGGGATTTTTTTTAGTGCAAGAGTGTTCAGAATTTAACTTCTGTCATGCCTAAAGGCATCATCTGCTTGTTCAATTGCAGTTCCATGGCTGATTTCCTGCCTGAATCTTCATCCAAGGTTTTACCTGATCCTGACAGTTTGTCAGTCCCAGAGTTGCTAGATAGCTATCTGGATGTTAGAAGATATCACTCCTCCAATCCAAGAACAAAGATAGCCAACTATAATATCTTCTATACTACTTTGGGCAAGATTAGCCAATTTAATTAGACAAAATCTGCAATTTTTCTGGTCTGTAGTACTCAGCTGCACATCAGATAAACATGACACATTTTCTGATGAAAGGTCGCAGATCTCAAACATTGACTCTGTGTTCTCTCAATAGATATTGCCTGACCTAGTGAATATATCTAGCACTTTCATATTTCATTTCAGACTGATAGCATCTTTCCAAATTCTGCTTAGGAAAATATTTTAAATACACTTGTTATAGCAAAGTCAAGGGTGTACTAGACATAGAATTCACAATAAAATTTCCACATATCATTTAAGCTTTGTAGTAAAGCAAAATAGGATAGCTGGCCAAATTATGCTCAATTTACCTCACTAATAGACTGGAACATGTAAATCACTGTACGAGACAGATGTCCATTTTTCCAGTCCCCTATAATATTCTAAATTGCCAAATATGAGACAATCATATCTGAAGCTGACTGAATTATTATCATAGAAGAATTCTGAAAACAAAGACTTTCTTTAAGATGTAAAAAAGAAACAAGACTATTTCAGTGTTGATAAGAACACTCAATATTAGATAAGATGCTGCCATCTTATGGTCTTGATCTGTCATAGTAGGAGTAAAGAAATAGTCATTCAGTCATAGAGATGTACAGCACAAAAACAGACCTTTCGGTCCAACCAGTCTGTGCCGACCAGATAGCCCAACCCAATCTAGTCCCACCTGCCAGCACCCAGCCCATATCCCTCCAAACCCTTCCTATTCATATATCCATCCAAATGCCTCTTAAATGTTGCAATTGTACCAGCCTCCACCACTTCCTCTGGCAGCTCATTCCGTACATGTACCACCCTCTGCGTGAAAAGGTTGCCCCTTAGGTCCCTTTTGTATCTTTCCCCTCTCACCCAAAACCTATGCCCTCTAGTTCTGGACTCCCCAACCCCAGGGAAACAACTTTCCTATTTACCCTATCCATGCCCCTCATAATTCTGTAAACCTCTATAAGGTCACCCATCAGCCTCCGACGCTCCAAGGAAAACAGCCCCAGCCTGTTCAGCCTCTCCCTATAGCCCAAATCCTCCAGCCGTGGCAACATCCTTGTAAATCTTTTCTGAACCCTTTCAAGTTTCACAATATCTATCCGATAGGAAGGAGACCAGAATTGCATACAATATTCCAATAAAGGTCTAACCAATGTCCTGTACAGCCGCAACATGACCTCTCAACTCCATATTCAATACTCTGACCAATAAAAGAAAGCCTACCAAATGCCTTCTTCACTATCCTATCTACCTGTGACTCCACTTTCAAGGAGCTATGAACTTGCACTCCAAGGTCTCTGTTCAGAAACACTCTCTAGAACCTTACCATTAAGTGTATAAGTCCTGCTAAGATTTGCTTCCCCAAAATGCAGCACCTCGCATTTACCTGAATTAAACTCCATCTGCCACTTCTCGGCCCATTGGCCCATCTGATCAAGATCCTGTTGTAATCTAAGGTAATCTTCTTCGATGTCCACTACACCTCCAATTTTGGTGTCATCTGCAAACTTACTAACTATACCTCTTATGCTCACATCCAAATCATTTACAGAAATGATGCAAAGTAGTGGATCCAGCACCAATCCTTGTGACACTCTATTGGTCACAGACCTCCAGTCTGAAAAACAACCCTCCACCACCACCCTCTGTCTTCTACCTTTGAGCCAGTTCTGCATCCAAATGGCAAGTTCTCCCTGTATTCCGTGAGATCTAACCTTGCTAACCAGTCTCCCATGGGGAATCTTGTTGAACATCTTACTGAAGTCCATATAGATCACATCTGCCGCTCTGCCCTCATCAATCCTCTATGTTACTTCTTCAAAAAACTCAATCAAGTTTGTGAGACATGATTTCCCACGCACAAAGCCATGTTGACTATCCCTAATCATTCCTTGCCTTTCCAAATACATGTACATCCTGTCCTTCAGGAGTTCCGCCAACAACTTACCCACCACTGACGTCAGGCTCACTGGTCTATAATTCCTTGGCTTGTTCTTACCGCCCTTCTTAAAGAGTAGCACCACACCAAGATTCAGGTCAAGTCAGAAGTTATGGGTTAAAAAAAATCCTAGTGATCCTTTATTCACGGTTTAATGGAGCTAAGACAAGGGATATGCAATTTTAGTACTTCAGTATTACTGCCAGCCTCTGATTTAACCCTATTATTAACAGGCTTAACTATGGCCTTCAGGAAACCCTGCAGATGAAGGGAGGCGAGAACAGCTATCTCTGAAAGTGATGTCACAGCGCTGATGGAGGCTAGGAAAAGCAGAAGTGTGTACAAAGTTCCCTATAGTTGGGGATTGAACTCTTCCCCTCCATCCTTCACCTCCCCCCCCCCCCCCACACCCCAACCCCCCGCCACTCCAACCTAACATGGGTTCCTGCTAAGAGCCTTTAACCTGTTTTCCATCTTTGTTGCAGTTGTGACTATCAACATAGCGGCCTGACATTTGTGGTCAGTGACAAAGAAACAATCATTTTTGCTGACTCAAAAGAAAACTGCACTGAGAGAGACCTCAAATTCTGTAGTAAGAAATTCAATTCTCATGATGTGCAATTGATTTTAGAATTATTTAATGGGGATTCCCAGCAGTAGTAACTTCTCAGATTGCCAGTAGAAACTCAGTTACATGATCCAGAGAGTGGTCAGCCTGTGGAATTCAATACCACAGAAAGCAGTTGATTCAAAACATTTTATGATTTTAGGAAGGAGTTGTGATATTGCAGTTGAAGCAAAAGAGATCAAAGAAATGGGGGAAAAGCGGAAATAGGCTTTTGAGTTGGATGATCAGCCATGATCACAATGAATGGAGAAATAGGTTTGAAGGACTAAATGGCCTATTCCTGCTTCAACTTTCTATGTTTCTATTTAATGTCCACCAGCTGCCTATAATTAAATGCAAGTAATATACAATGAACAGATTTCTTTCTCTCTGTTTAACTAAAAATTTAACTTGTATGCGCAACCAAAAAGTTTCAAAGCAAATTAAATCAAAGACCACCAGTTCACAGAAGGTTCACTGGGATGATCACTGGTACAGAGGGATTGTACGATGAGCAAATGCTAAACAGCTTGGAGCTGTACTCATTGGAGTTTAGAAGAATGAGATGCGATCTCACTGAAACACATAGGAATCTAAAGGAGCTTGAAGGGTAACTGCTGAGATGTTTCCCCTCATGGACAGTCTGAGACCAAAGGGTGGAGTTTCAGAATAAAAGGGTGCCAATTTACCACTGGGATAGGGAGGAATTACTTAGAGGATTGAGGGTTTTTGGAACTCTTTGCCACAAAGAGTTGTGTGGGGCAGAGCCTTTGCGTTTATCTAAGACCAAGATAGATTTTTGATCAGAAGGGCAAATTGACGGTTATAGGAAAAACACAGGAAGATGGATGTCAGGCATGTCAGATCAGCCAAAATCTCATTAAAAGGCAAAGCAGGCTCAAGATGTCGAACTCCCACCCCTATTCCGATTTCTTATGATTTTATATTCAGTACAAAGCATTACATCTTAAAATGATGTTTCTCTAGGACATTTCCTTTTGTAAAAACATGATGAATTAATGAGTTGCATCGATCTATTTAATTTTACAGCATTCATTTCCCTCTAACATTTGACTCAAGTCACTATTTATAGGTAATGGCATTGTGGTCATGTCATTTGACTAGTAACCTAAATTAAGAGGTGGTAATGGCCTAGTAGTATTATTGCATGACCATTAATCCAGAAACTCAGCTAATATCCTGGAGACCCAGATTCAAATCCCACCATTAGAATTTGAATTCAATAAAGGGTCTAATGATGACTGTGCAACCATTGTCAATTGTCAGAAAACTCATCTGATTCATTAATGCCCTTTACGGAATGAAATCTGCCACCCTTACCTGATCTGGCCGACATGTGACTCCAGATCCAGAGCAACGTGGTTGATTCTTAACTGGCCTCTGGGCAATTCTGGATCGGCAAAGCAATGCCCACATCCCATTAGTAAATTTTTAAAAATCAATCCATAAAGATTTCTTACTCAAGCTCATAGTCAAAGGGTGGATGTTAATTATCTACATAACTTTATACAACCTTCAGTGTACCCATTGTACAGAATCTCACTAAACATACTGGACAAATAGAATCCTACATTTGCACTATAAACCGACCGACTCCCACAGCTACCTAGACTACACCTCCTCCCACCCTGCCCCCTGTAAAAATGCCATCCCATATTCCCAATTCCTTCGACTCCGCCGCATCTGCTCCCAGGAGGAACAGTTCCAATACCGAACAACCCAGATGGCCTCCTTCTTCAAAGACTGCAATTTCCCCCCAGACGTGGTCGACAATGGTCTCCACCGCATCTCCTCCACTTCCCGCTCCCACTCCACCAAGGACATGCAGGTCCTTGGACTCCTCCATCGCCAGACCATAGCAACACGACGGCTGGAGGAAGAGTGCCTCATCTTCTGCCTAGGAACCCTCCAATCACAAGGGATGAACTCAGATTTCTCCAGTTTCCTCATTTCCCCTCTCCCCCACCTTGTTTCAGTCCCAACCCTCGAACTCAGCACCACCTTCCTAACCTGCAAACTTCTTCCTGACCTTTCTGCCCCCACCTTAACCTCCTTCCACTTATCGCATTTCCAATGACCCTCCCCCAAGTCCCTTTATCTTAGCCTGCTGGGGACACTTTCCTCATTTTTGAAGAAGGGCTCATGCCCGAAACGTCGATTCTCCTGCTCGTTGGATGCTGCCTGACCTGCTGTGCTTTTCCAGCAACACATTTTCAGCTCTGATCTCCAGCATCTGCAGCCCTCACTTTCTCCTACATTCACAGCCAGGATTTTGCTAACCGGTGTACCTTTAATAATTGTTTTTGTTTCCTGAGCTCCCAAGCTAAAAGTCAACGTTTTCAATTCTCACCCATCAGAAATATTAAAAAATCAGTTTCTACAATTCCCATCAAGAAGATTAACATTTGAAGGATAGGGAACTCCACCTCCTGCAATTTCCTCTCCAAGCCACTTACCATCCTATCTTAGAAATGCATCGCCAATCCTTCACTGTTGCTCAGTCAAGATCATGGAATTCCCTTCTTAATAGCATTGTGGATCAACCCACAGAAGGTGGACTGCAGCAGTTCAAGAGACAGCTCACAACCACCTCTTAAGGGCCACTAGGGACAGACAATAAATGCTGGTCAGCCAGTTATGCCCACATCCCAGAAATCAATAAAAAACTTAAAGTTTGATAATGTTTCATTTGTCCTTAAAACATCCTCTACTTAGAGTGTTTTATCAGAGTATTCAACCCAAATACATCAAAACCAGCACCTGATCTAATCTAATTATACAAATATTTCAATCCACATAAGCTTTGCAACTCCTCTGACTTTTTTTTAAGATACAGCAGTTTTTTTCTGTAATGCTCACTGTAAGATTAATCGTTAAAACTAACTAGGATTGTGAATGAAAGTTAGTCTTACCTACTTTGCTAAATATTAAAGTATTTAAATGCCTAACAAATACAGTTCTCAAATTCCTCAGTTCCATTCAACAGTACCACCCCATGATATCATATATCTTGTAAAGCTGCCTGGAAGTTGTTCATTTTGGTACAAACAAATGTAAGATCTGCTTTTAGTTGAACACCACAGATTTTCAGCAAAAAAAAACACCTCTTTTTGAAAAATGCCATACGCTGGTACATAATTTAAGCTATAGAAACTTTTGTTCAGTTTCCAATTATTTAAATGGAGAGAGAGGAACTCCAAAATAAAATGCAGCAGGCAGAGACCTGGGTATTGTTGTACATGAAACAAAAAGGTAGTATGCAGGTGCAGCTAGTAATTGAGGTGGCAAATGGAATTCTGTTTATTGCTAAAGGGCTGGAGTTTAAAAACAGGGAAGTCTCATTACAACTGTACAGGGCATTGGTGAGACTGCACTTTGAGTACAATACTACAAGTCTGGTCCCCTTATTCAAATAAGAATGCACTGATATTGGAGACACTTTCAAAGTGATTCACTAGACTGATTCTTGGGATGAAGAGGTTGATTTATGCATTGAAGTGTAGAGGAATGATGAATGACCTCATTGAAGCACACAAGAATCTTAGGTTGATATTGAAGTATGTTTCCACCAGTGAGGAATCTCAAACAAGGGGACATAGTTACACAAAAAGGGGACACTCATCTAAAACAAATGTGAAGGAATTTCTTATCTCAGAGGGCTGTGAATGTCTCGAATTATCGACTTGAAAGAGTTGTGGAAGCTAAATCACTGGAAGTATTCAAAGAAGAGAGTGTTTTTTTGAGGGAGTTGATGGCTATGCTGAGCTGGTAGTAAAGAGGAATTGAGATCTGGGTAGACCAGAAATGAGCTTGTTGAATTGCAGATCACACTTGATGGCCAAATGGCCTACTCCTGTTCCTAGTTCCTATGCATCTGTTACCTTTCTGGGCAGTCTTAGAAGCAGTTCTGTTTAAAAGGTAGAGAAATATAACTTATGGCAATATACCTCCACTCTGGTGAATATGCCACAAAAAAATCTTTAAAAAGATTGAGACTACTTTTCCAGTTATTGAAGACACTATCATCTGTATTACGCAATCATTCTTCAAAACTCCTGGAGGCCTTGCTTTAGTTTTCAATCCCATCTACATGAACTTTTTCAGGACAAACACACTTTGTAACAAGTTGGTTGAACCTTATCCAGTACTTCAGAATAAACTCCAAATTCACTCCAACTATTTGACTACCTTATTAGCTTATCCTCTGATTTATTGGCAGCCAACATACTAGCACAGTGTTGAAGTCTTCTGCTTCCAGTTCTGTTGTGAGACTATTCTTTGGCCTTTATTTTATTGGGGCTGATCTCATCAAGATAAAGTCTCTACTTCCACTTCTATGTCTGTCATAATTATAGAACCACGTGAGATCTCGCCCTTTGTTCTATCAGAAGTCCTTTCTCCAGTCATAATTGCTTTCGAGCACAAGAATCATTTCCAAAGTTACTATGTTAATTGTGCTTTCTTACTCTCCTGTTCATCACACCATTTTGTGAATCCAAGGATTTCTTAGTCTTTGACCTGAACATTTACCCAATGCTTGAACTTGCCAAAAGATTTTTTGATATATCCCACAGTTTTTGCTTCCCTCCAGCAATTAAGTCCTCTTGCAATACCTGAGCACCACCTTTGGGAATTTGGCTTCAGATATGATAGCTCTATCATGTGTGTTATGATTGATCACAGTACCTACATTCAGCCTTCAAGTACTGCACTCTGTTCTTCAAGACCTTCATTACAAACACATCAACATCTCAGGCACAAATGGGCACCATGCTTATCTCCAGCAGTTGCAAAATAATCTGGAATTTTGTTCATAACTATGGAAATTTAAGTTTGATTGCAAAGATTGAAATGATCGAGAAGTACAGTGCTTATCATTATAACCTATTACCTTAGGACCGTTCCACTCACTGTGACCCTCCCTCTCATTACAAGCCAATTTTCCTAAATCGAACAGTGTCCCAGATAGTCTTATACAATGCCTCTGCACTCTCCAAATTTTCTCCAAGACTTGATAATAACTGATTTCTTGGTCGCAAATTATTCAAAGAAAAAAAATAAACTAATTGTTGTACTACTTAGAGCATTAAATTATTGCTTGAACAGACTAAATTCTGTGGATAGAATCCTGTTGAGGTGTTGGGAGTCATGTGGGCAGTCAACAAGAGATCACGTACCACTTTTTCAGGAAGGCATGTTGAATCATGAATAAATCAGGTAGATGGAGTATAATGTAAGAAAATGTGCAATTGTTCACTTTGACAACAAGAATAAATGGAGAACAACTGGAGAATTCTGAGGGATTTAGATGTTCTTTTGCATGAGTCACAAAAAGTTAGCATGCAGGTAGGGCAAGCAATTAAGGCTAATGTAATGCTATCCTTAATTATGAGAGAAATTAAACATAAAGGATGTTTTGTTTCAGTTAAATAGGGTATTGATGAGACCACATTTTGAATACTGTGTGCAGTTTTAGTCTTGCTATTTAAAGAAACAAGTGCTCGAGGCACAATTTGCACACTTACCAATGCTAAGATCTGTGTGAGTGACGCCACACATATCTTAGTATGTTGGGTAATTAGGCTCATGACTGGCAAGTGATATACACAATGGATAAATGCAGTGTTACACATGTAGATAAAGAAACAAGAGTCATAAAACCTCAGAGAAAATATTAGAAATCATGCAGAAAAGGAGAAATTTGGGCATTCTGTATAGACCTCAAGCACTAAGTTACTTGCAGGCAATATAGTATTGTCTTATTTCTTGACTGGACTTCAAATTATGATTCCAATTCTCCTCACCAGGGTTGGCATTAGCATCTGACGATCCCTAATTCAACCGTACCTTTTATGCTGATAACAATATTTTCTTGCTCTCTCTTTCATCTTCCTTCTCTTTCCTTTGCAATTCTATTTATTTCATGTTCATTCCCTGTTTTGTTAATTCCATTTCTGTTCCTTATCTCTCTCCTTTTCCTTTGTGTTTTTATACCATCTCTTATTTCATCATGTTCTCCTCATGCTCAAGTTGCTTAAACCATAACTGAATTTCACCTGATTCCAATGTCTCATGACTCGAAATATCTGATCTTTCTTGCATTTTCTTTAAACCCAAGTGCTGTACTAATACCTCAATTATATTTGGCTTCTTAGCATTTTCTGGCAAAACTACTTCAAGTTTACTCAGCAATTCAATCAACCTGAGCTTTGAAAGTTTCCTTAAGACTGTTAGAGACAACTACCATATGCAGGAAATGTTTGGCCATTACTGGTGCCATGTCTTAAATGCACTACAGAACTTGGCATTTTCCTTCACCTGTTATTTACTAATATTACACCTAAATCCTCATTGCCTCTGTTTCAAAATCCATCCTGGTCAAGCTCCAATACTTTGTCATGCCTTTCTGGGATAGAGCTGTGGAAATTAAGCCCCTTTATTTCCAATGCTTCTCAAAAGTTAAAGATTTTTCAAAAAGTAAGCATATTCCTAAATTCACTTGTCTTCTTAGACACAAGTGACAATCAGCTACCCGTTACCAGCCAATCTAATTTTCTACACATCTCTCGGTGATAGTACATTTGTGACTAAGCTTCTCCCCCGGCTAAGATGTTGGCAGCTTACTTTTTAAAAAATGCAAAAAATCCCTTACAAAATGGTTGTTTTTTTAAAACAGTCCTTTTCCCATTTCAGACCACAATAAAAAATACAGAATAACATGATAGAGTCTATACACATGCCCTTGCCCTTTTATAGATTGTAGGTTTGGAAAGAGCTGTCGAAGGGCCTGCTGTCCTGTGAATGTTTACAGTTGTAGACGGCTGCTATGTCCTGGATGAAGTAGAACTTTGAGTGTGATTGGGGCTGCACCCATCTAAGCAAGGCACATCCTGGAAGCTAGACTTTGGAAAGTCAGAAGCAACGGTCCTTCTAAGCAACAGAGCGTGTCATTCTGTGCACGATTGGTATGACGTACTGATTTCCAATGTTAAAAAAATTGCTACCACACATGAATCTTGGAGGTTTGCACACTAAAATTAGAAGGAATATTGGTCAGGAGATGTGATACTCCCTGAGGAATTCTCCACTTTTGTAGTCCTAGTAGTTATAGGGCTGGTCCAGTTAAGTTTCTGGTTTAATGATAGCCCACAGGTTGTTGAATAACAGAGAGAAACAGTTTAATTCTTTTGTGGTGGAGATGGTTGTTGCTTGACATTTGTGTGATATAAATATGCTCTCCACTTATCGGTTCAGACCTGAATATCATTCAGGTATTACTGCATGTGGATATGGATTTCTTCACTATCTGAAGAGTCACAAATGTATGGCCTAGGATACAGCACTGAAAATGTTTTGCATGTTGCCGTGAGGATGAGATAACTGACCTCCTCCAACCATAACCATCTTCCTTTACGTTAACTAACACTCAAATCAGAGGAGACCTTTCCTACTGAATCCAAATTCAGTTTTGTTAGGGCTTTTTGATACTGCACTTGGTCCAATACTGGCTAGATATCACCTCATCTCCTAAACTGAGCTCTTTCAACTTTGAACAGGGCAGCAAACATTTGTATGCCACCAAACAATAACGGTAATGTTAGGTATGGTATAAATCAAAAAATTATAGATGTGCATGTAACAAGTATAATACAGTAATCATTTGTAACTTTAATATACATAAAGATTGGTTAAATATAATGAGCACCAATGCAAATTGCTAGAATATGTACAAGATGTTTTGTGTTGGTAGAGCAGTTACAGAAGTCTCTTTTAAATCTAGTAATTCATATTGAGATGGGACTAATTAATAATCTTAATGTAAAATAATCTTTAGGGAGAATGACCATAACATGCTGGTAGCTTCCATTAGTTTGGAAAATGATGAAATACAATCCAAATTTGGTGGGGGCATGGAATTAGTAAAATTTTAATCTCTTTAATCCAAATGAAGTAAACTGAAGGAATGAGAAGCAAATTTGCTATGGTAGATTGGGAAAATATATTAAATAATGTGGTAGTCGATTGCCATGATTTAGTTTTAAAAATAAAACCTGGTTTACAACAAGCATACATTCTTTTAAGACTCAAAACCTAACAGGAAATGAGAGTCAATCGTGATTAACAAAAGTAAAATATTGCATTAGATCAAAGTAGGTATATAAAATACCAAAATAAGTGATAGGTCTGAAGACTGGGAATATTTTAGAATTCAATAAAGGAGGACCTAGAAACTGATAAAAGTACAGGATATGAATGTAAACTGGCAAGAACCAGCCCTAATAATATAAATGATTTGGCACATAGGGACCAAACAGAGTATTTCGATGTTTGTAGATGTCATTAAACTAGGTGGGAGTACATGTTGCGAAGATGATGCAAAGTGGATACAAGGGGATTTGGATAAGCTGAGCAAATGGCAAAAAAACATGACAGGTGGAACATAATGTGGACTCGTGAGAAGATATGTACTTTGATCAGAGAAATGGAGGTGCACCTTTGTTAAATAGTGAGTGATTAAAATATTCTTATGTCCAAAATGACCTGGACGTCATTTTAAATAAGGGCTGAAAGCTGACATGCAGATACAGCAAGCAATCAGAATGGTAAAGTGTATGTCTATAACTGTTGGTAAGCTGTCCTGCACTCCCCATTGAATGAATGTCGACCCTCTGGCTTGACGGTAATGGTAAAGAAAATGCTGATCCATGAGGTTTCAGATTTTGATTAAATATAATTGTTTCAAAGATGCCCAGTTTTGGCTGCTGGATTTGTTTTGAATCCATCCCATTAAGCAGAGTAGCATCGCTGCACAACATAATCATATGAACAAGACAAACTTTGTCTCCACAAGGACTATGTGGTCACTGCTACAATATTGTAACGGTTAGATATATCTGCAATAGGTAGATTGGTGTGGGCAAAGCTCAAGGAAGATTTTTCCCTTTTCTGGGCTCCCTCACTAAAATCCTTCAAGAGGAGATTTGGCAATAAAAAGAATCTTAGTTTAATTTTGCTTAGAATATTGTCTCATTTTGGCCTTCTCACATTTTTAATAAATCTCAGCTAGGCACCAGACTGAGAAAACTTGTCAAGATCTTGGATACGGTAAAAAGGAAATTCATTAGAATGATACCAGGAATTAAGAATTTCCACTATGTGGAGACCTGGAGAGGCTAACATTCTTTTTTCTCAGAACCGAGAAGAGGCTAATAGGATTTGATTCAAAATCATGCAAGGTTTGGTAAAGTACAGGAGAAATGGTTTCCAATGACACAGTTGGTAATCAGAGGAGGCAGAGTTAAAATGATAGGCAAAAGAACCAGAGATAATGAGGAAAGATTCCTACCTGCAGTGTGAAGATGCTACTCATTTAACAAGGTTATGCTGTCCTTTTATTTTCAGAGAGGTCGTAAAAGACACAGACTCCGAAAAGTCTAAGATGAAGGGTTTTAAGGCCAGTTTGATTACAGCCAAAAATAACTACCTCAGACAACAGGTCTGAGGAAAAAAAACACTTGTACAATGAAAGGGGAGTGGCCAGTTTTCACAGCTCAGCTGTTCTCTGGTTTGGCTTTTTTTAAAGCAGTAGTGTATTGAAGTTGCTGCACCCAAATAAGCAGTACAGGTTGGTTTTCTTTGACTTCTCTCTTGTTAAGACCCTGTGTTTGATTTTACCCTTTGTGCCAAGGAGTGTTTATAGGGATTGTTTCTAGTATTTGGAACAGAGTCATTAAGTTGAGATAGTCTGTTGGGTTTTCAGATAAGTTAATGTATACAGTATTCTGTTCTCTTTTGTTTGTGTTTCATTCAGTAATCTTGTAAATAAATTCTGTTTTGTTTAACCAAGTGGTTTGACCAGCGGCATCTTCCCTGGAATATCCACTTTACACTGCTTAAAACAACTAGCAAAGTTGGAGTCTGGGCTATTTTCTTGAAATGTTTTGAGGGGATCTGGCCTGGTCCATAACAGATTGGGGGCGCTTTGCGGGATTTGTTCTATAGTTCTGATTTGGGATTGGGTTTGTTGGACTTGATGACAGCGAGTGGTTGGTGTTAGTGTCTTTTTGTTTTGTGTGTTGAATTCCTTTGATTTAAACAGTGCTTGAGATAGTAATGGCTTTCTCAGTCATCAAGAGTTTTCTGGGGGTAGAAGTGACCTTGGGGGTTTTTCAAAAGCTGATTAAGGCCAAGCTGCAGGAATTAGCAGACAAGCAGGAGCTGGAGCTACCTCCTTCCATGAAGAAAGGAGAGATAATTAGAGCCATAGCTCAGCATCTAAATTTGCTAGAAACACCATCAGAACTGGATGTAGGTTTGCTCGCTGAGCTGGAAGGTTTATTTTCAGATGTTTCATCACCACACTAGGTAGCATCTTAAGTGAGCCTCCAGATGAAGTTTCTGAAAATGGTGATGAAATGTCTGAAAATGAACCTTCCAGCTCAGTGAGCAAACCTACATCCAGAACCTCAACCTGAGCTACAAATCTTCTCAAAACTTGCTAACATCAGAACTTTTAGGGATGGCTAAGATTCAATTGAAAATGAAGCACCTTGAATTAGAGGCAAAAGACAAGGAATTATGATTAGAAGCAGAGGAAAGAGAAGAGAGAGGAAAGGAAGAAAGACAGGGAGTCTGAACTTCAGAAATTGACATTCAGACAGGAAAGTCAGCTTAAAAGGCTGGAGATGAAGGCTGAAGGTAAGTGTAGCAAGGAAGAGAGTGAGGATGAGCAAACCCATGGTAGATAAAGACCTGGTGAGAAACTGTTTTAAATATATTCAAGCATTGCCTAAATTTGATGAGAAGGTGGCCAGTGACCATTTGAAAAGGTGGCTAAACAAATACGGTGGCCAGTGACTGTGTGGGTTTTGTTAATCCAAACAAAACCTGTAGGTAGAATTAGTGAGGTGTTCACATCACTACCAGAAGAGGTTTATGGGGTGTATGAGGTGAAGAAAACCATCTTAAGTGCATATGAGCTTGTGCCAAAGGCCTACAGACAACATTTCAGGAATCTAAGGAACGACCCTGGTTCAACCTACATTGAGTTTGAAAGGATAAAACAAAGACATTTTGGTTGGTGGATAATGACAGTAAAAATAGAGCAAACCCATGACACTCTTATAGACAGAATTATTTTGGATGAGTTCAAAGTTCACTTCTTGAAGTAGTGAGAACTCATGTGGAAGTGCAGAGAGTTAAAATGAAAAGATTAGCAGCTAAAATGGCTGAGATTGAGTTGGTCCCTAAATTAAAGTTTAGCTTCAAAATCAATTTCAATCCATGAGGGATAGAAATTGGGGAAAAGAGAAATCCTCACATGGAAAGGGAAAGGTAGAGCTCGGTGAAGATCATAAGCATAATTTAGCACAGGGTAAAACCCAAACCCTTGAAGGGAAAAGAGAAGTTGAAAAGCTCCGGTGTTTTCACTGCAATAACATAAGCCACATGAAATCACGGTTTTGGTCGGTTCGGAAAAGCACTGGGAAGTCAGATATAGGAAAACAGGAAAAACTAGTGAATTTTGTTGGAGTTGTAATGGAAAGCACAGTGAAGGCTAAAAATCTGCACTAGAATGTACAAGGTGATTGGAGGTTGGTTAAGGTGAAAGTGCCAGATCTTCTTAAACCTTATACCTGCAAAGGCAAAGTTTGCTCGCATAGGCCAGGAGCAGCAGGAATTCAATATTAAGGATCCTTTCAATCTGTGACATTGAAAGATGAGGAGATATGTACCTCTGATGGACTACCGCCAGAAAAGGTACTAATTACAGGAATTCATGGTGAGACAAAAAGTGCTCAATTTTGTAAAGAGCGGTTAGAGTTTCCTGTCCAGTGAAGAATGGGGAAGTCGTGGTAGGAATACTGAACAAACTCTCAGCTCCAGGAATACAGTTTGTCCTTGCTAATGATATAGCTGGTTCACAGGTAAGAGGGCTACCAACTGTCGATGAAAAGCTAGTGGAAAGTCTGACAACTGAACTATTGCAGGACATATATCATGGGATATTTCCTGACTATGTGGAAACGAGGTCACAAAGTCACCAATTGAAAGAGGAGAGATCAAAGAGTACAGATAAGAAAGTTGATATGAAATTAGCAGAGGCTCTATTTGGTTAGATGTTGAAGATAAACCAGGAGCAGACAGATGCCAAAGCTGACATCTTTAGCTTAGATAAATTAACTGAGATACAGCAGAAAGATGAAAATTTAAAGCAATTGTATCAAAGGCATACACAGAAAACAAATCCGAATGTATCCCTGAATGTTACTTTCTTAAAAATGATGTCTTCGTGAGGAAATGGAGACCATTGCATATTCAGACAGATGAGAAACAGGCAGACGTTAATTAAATTGTATTACCAGTGGGATATAGAAAGGAGGTGATGTGAGCAGCGCACAAGCTACCTCAAAGGGGTCATTTAGGAGTGAGAAAAACTCAAGCTAAAATACAAAAACATTTTTACTGGCCTGGACTGCACAAGGATGTAGTTGAATTTTGCCTGATAAGTCATACACGTCAGGTAATTGGAAAACCACAGGCAGTAATAAAACCCGCACACTTAATACCTATTCCTGCATCTGAGGAACCTTTTAAAAGGTTCTTAATTGATTGTGTAGGACACCGAACTAAAACAAAAAGTGGGAATCAGTATTTCTTTTAACAACAGTTGATGTGTCCACTAGATTTCAGAGAGGCTGTTCTATTATGCAATATCACAGCTAAAATGATTGTAGAGGAATTATAAATTTTTTCCACTAGATATGGAGGACCCACAATCAGATCAAAGGTCAAACTTTACATCAAAATTATTCAAGGAAGTTAGGTATAAATCAATTCAAATCTACTGCATACCATTCAGCGTCGCAGGGAGCACTGGAAAGGTGGCATCAGACTTTAAACACCATGTTGAGGACTATTAGTCAAGACTATCCAGATGATTAGGACAAGGGAATTTCATTTGTGCTTTTTGCAATCAGAGATGCATCAAATGAATCGACCAAATTCAGTCCATTTGAATTAGTGTTTGGGCATGAAGTGAGAGGATCACTAAAATTGATTAAGGAGAAATTGGTAAGTCAGAATTCAGAGACCACATATTTGGGACGATATGTCAAATTTTCAGGAAAAATTAAATAGAGTGGGGGAGCTGACAAGACAGTATTTGAACGTATCACAGCATACAATGAAACAGGAAGCAGACAAGAAATCAAAAACTTGCAATTTTGCTATCAGAGATAAGGTGTTAGCGTTACTTCCAGTGATAGGTGATCCTTTTAAAGCAAGGTTCAGTCGACCTTATTAAGTTGAAAAGAAATTGAGTGACATGAACTATCAGATAATGACTCCAGGCAAAAAGAAACCTCAGAATGTGTCATGTGAATATGCTCAAAAGGTATATTTTACAGGGAAGGAAAGCCAAAGGAGACTATGTTATTGGTTATAACACAGAGGGAAGAATCATGTTCAGAAGATTCTGAATTGGACATTCCTCAACGAGGAAGTTGTCAAAATTGGGATAATTTATTGAGTTACCTTCCAGAGGAATATCAAAATTACCAGAAAAAGTTATTACTATCACATGGGGATATATGTTGAAAAAAGCTGGGAAGTACTAACCTAATTATGCATGATGTAGAGATAGGAGATGTTGTTCCGACTAAGCAACATCCTTATTGGCATAGTTGGCACAGGTTCAAAACGAGATTGAACGCATGCTCCAAAACAACATAATTAAAGTGAGTAACATTGATTGGAGCTCACCAATAGTCATGGTGCCAAAACCGATGGTACTCAACAGTTATGTGTGGACTATCGCGAAGTCAATGCAATTACAAAGACTGAGGCATTTCTGATTCTGCGTTTGGAAGACTATGTTGAAAAAGTTGGACAAGCACCTTATATTTCTAAGTTGGACTTGCTCAAAGGATACTGGCAGGTACCTTTGGCAGAAAGAGCAAAGGCAATTTTGGCTTTTGAAATGCCAAATGGACTGTATCAACTTAAAAGTTTTGCCATTTGGTATGAAACATGCACCAGCCACATTTCAGAGACTAACCAATAAGATCATTGCTGGACTATCCAACTATGTTGTATATATAGATGACCTGGTGACTTTTAGTCACACGTGGAAGGAACATTTGCAACATTTATCAGACTTGGTCGATCGACTTCAGAAGGCAGGCTTGATGATAAACCCAGTTAAAAGTGAATTTGCCAAAGTCTAAATCACCTTCCTGGGTCATGGTATTGGACATGGGCAAATGACTCCACAGGATGCAACAACAAAGATAACTGTGGAGTTTCCCGTGCCATCGACAAAATCAGCAGTTCTACGATTCCTGGGACTGTGTATTTTATCAAAAATTCATACCAAGTTTTAGCAGTGCAGCTGCTCCACACAGAATTGCTAAAGAAAGGCAACAAGTTTCATTAAAAATCACACAACTCCAGGTTATAGTCCAACAGGTTTATGTGGAAGCACTAGCTTTCAGAGCTAGTGACTCCGGAACTCCAAAAGCTAGTGCTTCCAAATAAATCTGTTCGACTATAACCTGGTGTTGTGTGATTTTCAACTTTGTACACCCCAGTCCAACACTGGCATCTCCAAATCAAGAAATTTCAGTGGACTGTGGACTGTCAAAACGTATCTGACAGCCTGAAAGCTGCATTAACCACTGCCCCAGTATTAGTCTTACCTAATTACACAAAACCATTCAAGGTGACTATCGATGCAAGTGATATGGGTGTCAGTGCTGTGCTCTTACAGGATGACAATGAAAAGACAGACCTGTCAGGTATTCCTCCAGAACACTGAGCATTCATTAGCAGAAATATTTGACAGTTGAGAAGGAGACTTTGAGCTTGGTGTTGGCGTTACAACATTTCAATATTTATGTTACCAGTAACGTATCTAAGACAAGCATATACACTGACTATAACCCATTGAAGTTTAATGGGTAAAATTCTCCCATTGGAGAAATTTAAAGACAAAAATGCCTGACTGTTTAGATGGAGCTTGTTGTTACAGCCATTCAATTTGAAAATTGTGCAAGTGGCAGGACGAGACAACGTAATTGTCAACACATTGTCCAGACTTGAATGAGAAACGGAGGCATTTGGTGGCAGAAGTAAAAGAGACTGAAAGAGAATGTAGTTGCACATGTTTGCTTGTTTATAGTCAATGTAATGTATATGCGTGTTGTAGAGTATTAACAACTTAGGATTAAGGGTTTTTAAAAGGAAGCCATCTTTGGATATTAATGGTTCATTTATTTTAAGGGGAGAAGTGTGACAATGCTGCTCCTTTAACAAGGTTATGTTGGCCTTGGTTTTTTGTCAAAGGGTCATAAAAGACACAGACTCCGAAGAGTCTAAGTTGAAGGGTTTTACAGCCAGTTTGATTACAGCCAACAGGAAACAGGCTTTCAAGTTTTTGAAAAAAACTACTGGACAATGAAATGGGAGTGGCCAGTTCTCCCAGCTCAGCTTTGGTTTTTTTTTCAGCAGTGGTGCATGGAAGCTGCTGGACCCAAAGATGCAGGTTCAGGCTGATACTCTCTGACTTCTCTCTTGTAAGACCCTGTGTTTGATTTTACCTTTTGTGCCGAGTAGTGTTTATGGAGATTGTTGCAAGTATTTGGAACAGCATCATTAAGTTGGGTTAGTCTGTTAGGTTTTCGGATAGGTTGTTATTTGGTATTCTGTTGTCTTTTGCTTGTGTTTCATTCAGTAACCTTGTAAATAAATTCTGTTTTGTTTAACTTAGTGGTTTGACCAATGACATCTCTCCTGGAAGTTCCACTTTACACTGCTTGCAACAACTAAAAAAGTTTTGGGTCTGAACTACTTTCTTGCAATGTTTTGAGGGGGTCTGGCCTGGTTCATAACAGCAGCAAGTTGTTGTGATCTGACATACATTGGCTGAAAGGATAATGGAAGCGGATTGAAGAGTAATTTTCAAGAGTATTGAACAAGTACTTTAGAAGAGAAAGAAAAGGCAGATTAGTAAAGAGCAGGACAACGGTAGACCCAAAAAGCATTCAGCTGTACCATTCCAAGAACTGAGGTGAAGGTAGCTGTGGTCCAGGAAAGTTGATTATTAAACTTCAGTTTGCTGGTAAGTCCTCCTTACATTGCAGAAATTAAATAAACTATATTAGATATATTTGTAGTGCAAATACCATTGTTTGATACTTTTAGCAAGTACACTAGATATTGAAAGAAAAAGTAAACCAATTTCAAATAGTACATTTTTGAAACTTTCCAATTAAAACCTGAAGCAATGAAGCTCCAGTGAGACAATTAAAATCAACTCATACCAAATGAGTTGTTAATTGATAATCAATTCACATAATTAAATATACTTTGTCTGAACTTTCAATTTTGAATTTAGTTTGTGTATTAAAGTTAAATGTTTTACTGCCACATAAGTTGTTCTTATTCCTTTGATTTTTAAGTTTTTGAAAACTTAAGATAAAACCAACAAGTTCTTTAGCCCAAAAGGGCAACTTGAGAAAGAGTAGTTAAGGTATGGAATGCAGTGCCTGGAAATGTGATGGAAGCTAATTCAACTGAGACATTTGAGAGGGCATTGGATGTTTATTTAGATAGAAATATTTTTGCAAGAATATAGAGTAAAAGTCAAGAGATTGGCACTAGATAATAGTACTGGTACAGACATCCTGGACAAACACTCCTTTGCCGTAACAAATGGGATTCTGTGATGTACACTATTTCAGTATCAGATTCAGCTTTACTATAAACACACATTAATACATATCTTAACTATCTAAATTAAAATGTTGGACAGGAGATGCAGTAAATTTATGCCAATCAATCCACTTCTGAAACAATGTCGTTTGATTTTTCAGTGTATCGTTTGAATTAGGTGTTTCAGCCATTAAAAAGCAAACCCATGCAAAAATGAAAGAACAGGATCTACCCAATCCCATTTCTGTGATTTACGAGTGATATTGTTTCAGGGCTGACATGAGGTTTTTTTTGCTAAGGTTGTGTTTCAAATCTTCTCCACCCACTCTCCCTACTCGACAAGGGATGAAAACTTCAACTGATGACAGAGATAGGGTCCAGCTTTGTCGATTTATGGCAATGGTAGGTACAACCTGTATTTCCTCCTTCCACAACCGGGAAGGCACGAAGAAGTTTCTCGAAAAAGAACCCAAACCCAACGAACTGACGACAAGTTGGAGAGAAGGCGCCACTAAGACTGTTCACCCTGAAATGCAAATTGCCCCACCCCCCTACAACCCACCCTCCCATCCTGGCACCTTCCCCTGCCACCGCAGGAACTGCAAAACCTGCACCCACACCTCCTCCCTCACTTCCATCCAAGGCCCTGAAGGAGCCTTCCACATCCATTAAAGTTTTACCTGCACATCCACTAATATCATTTATTGTATCTGTCGCTCCCAATGCAGTCTCCTCTACATTGGGGAGACTGGACATCTCCTAGCAGAGCGCTTGAGGGAACATCTCCAGGACACCCGCACCAATCAACCATATCGCCCCGTGGCCCAACATTTCAACTCCCCCTTCCACTCTGCCGAGGACATGGAGGTCCTGGGCCTCTTTCACCGCCGCTCCCTCACCACCAGACGCCTGGAGGAAGAATGCCTCATCTTCCGCCTTGGAACACTTCAACCCCAGGGCATCAATGTGGACTTCAACAGTTTCCTCATTTCCCCTTCCCCCACCTCACCCTAGTTCCAAATTTCTGGCTCAGCACTATCCCCATGACTTGTCCTATTGCCTATCTTCCTTTCCACCTATCTACTCCACCCAATCCCCCCACTCACCTTTTGTACTCTATGCTACTTTCTCCCCACCCTCCTCCAGCTTATCTCTCCAAGCTTCAGGCTCTCTGCCTTTATTCCTGATGAAGGGCTTTTGCCCGAAACGTTGATTTTACTGCTCCTCGGATGCTGCCTGAACTGCTGTGCTCTTCCAGCACCACTAATCCAGAATCTGGATTCCAGCATCTGCAGTCATTGTTTTTACCTGAAACGCAAATAACCGAGTCGCCCAGAACCTTCTTCGGGCAGCGCGATGGATGCTGGGAAGTGTAGTCACCCAGCCGCCGGAGTGATGGTGGGAACCGGCATTCTGTGTCTCAGCCGGAACTACAACCCCCAGGGATCCTTGCGCCCGCGGTGTCTAAGACTGTGAATGGCTGGGGTAAGCGCCATATACAAGAGGCGAAGCTGAGTCGAGGGGCAGGGAGCTTGGTTTGTTTGGTACTGATGACTGCGGCCATTGTGTCTTTCCCATCTTAGCGTTGCGAGATCAAGGGAGGGTGGGGATTTTTTTTTTTAAAAAGGAATCGCAGGAGAAGAATGGGGAAGCTGGAGGAAATCGTACGCATAGCGAAGAAGATGGATAAGATGGTGTCTAAGAAGAACACGGTGGGTGTGTAGAGGGTGGCCGCCTGCCCGGGGTTGTCGATGCAGCACCGTGCCCAGTCCGGCTGCTTCGCTGCAGGTTTCTGCCTCCGGAACCGATGGGATGTGAACTAACCCATGTACAGTGAATGGTTAGGCTGAAGGACACCCTCGGGCAATAAACGTTAACTTTATGGGGAAATGCTGAGGCTTCTGGCGTTTGTGATGTTGGATGGGAGAACGCCCTCTTGATCCTTTATGTTCATCAGCTTTTAAATTCATATCGCTTGTAGTTTTTATGGGGGGGACGCGATGAATTGTGGACAGACAAGGTTATTTGAGGGAGTTCCATATTTTAATAATTGTTTTCAGTGATGGGTTTTGAATGAAAGTTTTCCTTTATGGATGCTGATTATAGTTATTTTCAGAGAGAACATGTTTCAACTTTAAATTCCATTTTTATTTTTAATCTATTCTGAGTTAAAATATGTGAAGTTAAATATTTCAGTAATTCCACAAGGGATGAGGATCACTGACTTTGCATTTGATGTATTTATGTTATGTCTTTGGTTCGAGTTAAACTTTTTTCAGTTGATTACTTTGAAGGTGTGGATGGGAGGGATACGGAGTGCAGTTAGTATTGTGTGTGCTGCAACTTCAGTAATTATATTTGGCATATGAACATTTTTTGTATCTTCTGTTAGCTGCAGCAGTGTCATGGTTTTTAATCCTTAAGATTTATTACTTGTGTCTTGGTTTTGATTCAGAAGTCGTTAGGATGTAGACAGCTAAATGCAAACAAAGTCTAGGCTGCTCAAAACATGGGACAACCTTAGGTAATCTCCTGCCTGGTGCAGACTGAACATCATTTATTTCTAAAATTCTTCTGTAGTGTTTGGTAACATTTTATAGTATTTTCTAATCTTGATTGATCAACCAATTGGTAACACTATTATACATTTTCGTGAACGTGTATGGGTCCTCAATTACTCAGCTTATACTGCAATAACTTTTTGTTCTGCTTTTTCTGTTAATTCTGCAGAGTGGTGCGGTTGATTTATTGAAAGAACTTAAAAGCATTCCCATGACTTTGGATTTGTTGCAGGTAAATAGCAATAATACCAGTCATAGAGTTATACAGTTCGGAAATCGACCCTTTGGTCCACCTCGTCCATACTGACCAAATATGCTAAAATAATCTAATCTGATTTGCCAGCATTTGGGCCATATCCCTCTAAACCCTTACTAATCATATACCCATCTCGATGCTTTCTAAATGTTGTAATTGTGCTTGCCTCCACCACTATCTCTAGCAGCTCATTCATACACACCATCCTTTGAATGAAAAAGTTGACCCTTGGGTCTGATTTTAAATGTTTCCCCTCTCACCGTAAACCTATATCCTCTAGTTTGGGACCCCCTCCACATCCTAGAGAAAAGATCTTGACTATTCACCCTATCCCTCATGATTTTATAAACTTCTGTCAGGTCACCCCTCATCTTCTGATGCTCCAGGGAAAATAGCACCAGTCTATTCATCCTCTCCCTGTAGCTCAAACCCTCCATCCTTGTAAATCCTTTCCAGCTTTAACAACTTTCCTATAGGGAAGCTAGAATTCCATGCCAAACCAATGTCCTGTACAGCCACAACATGGTGTCCCAACTCCAATACTCTATGCACTTGCCAATAAAGGCAAGTGTACCAAACGCTGCCTTCACTATCCTGTCAACCTGTGACTCTGCATTCAAGGATTTAGGAATCTGCATCCCAAAGTTGTCTGTTCGGCAACACTCCCTGGTACTTATCATTGAGCGTATAAGTTTTGACCTGGTTTGCCTACCAAAATGCAGCTTCTCACATTTATCTAAATGAAATTTCATCTACCACTCCTTGATTCATTTGCCCATCTGATCAAGGTCTTGTTGTATTGAGGAAACCTTCTTTGCTGTTCACTACACTGACAATTTTGGTTTTATTTTATTGTCACATGTACTCAAATGCAGGATTACAGTGGAAAGTGTATAATGTCTCCACACAAGGTGCTATCTTGGGTACGTGTACCTAGGTACAGAATCTTAAGAATAAGCTAGAAAGAAAGAACAAACTTAAGCTGCAGTAATTATAGTACAGTGACACCGTCTTTAGTTTTACTTACAAAATAAATAAAGCTGAAAGTTCAAACATTACAGTCTTTAAGTGCTTAGCCATGATGTGATGATGCCTCAAAGTGCAGTCCCAAGACCAGAAGTCCATACTGGGCCGAGGGACTGCCATGTACCGTTGAAAGACCGCCATGCTGGGCCTCTGGCATGGCAGGACAAACTGGGTCCAAGGCTGGGAATACATGGCCGAGAGAAGAGGGGGAAAGAAATACAACAGAGAAAAAAAGAAACGGATTGAATGGGCAAGGTCCATCTGAGGAGTCCTACTCTGCTGCCATCTTGGACATTCAAATTTCTCAAACTTACTGACTAGAAAATTACAACCTTTTTAAAAGGCATCTGGATGGGTGTATGAATATGAAGGGTTTAGGGGGATCTGGTCAAGTGCTGGCAAGTGGGACTAGCCTAATGTAGGATGTCTGGTCAATGTAGACAAGTTGGACTGAAGGGTCTGTTTTCATGCTATATATCTCTGAGCTCCATTATTCACACTTATATAAATGAGAAAAAGCAGTGGACCCAATACTAGTCCATGCTAAAGTACATTTGACTCTGCCCTCCTTGTCTTGTTTGTTCCCTAAACATAGAAAACTTATGGCATAAAAAGAAGATTGTTCTTGATTTTGCTGGATGTAATTTCTTGGAACTGGCAGCTGTAATATTTTGCCCAGATTTTGTTGTTCTCAGGCTTTTAAGAAGCACAACCAAACATATTCTTGGCCTCGCTTCTTACCAATGTAACAAAATTTCTGTCAGAACACTGGAATGAAATGGAGTTACTAGGCAAAGATGCTAACTAAAACTCTGACTTCTTGGTTTGTATGGATGAAGACCTTTCCACATTAGATTATTGGGTGAAATTACAATTTTTAAAAATTACATTTTCCATGTCATTGGAATCTCAAATGTTCCCCCACTCTGAACAACTTTTATAGGACATTGATACGCAATACCTTTGAAAGTGAAAGTCTAAATAATATTCTGCTTGAAGAAACTAATTTACAATTCAGGTTATGTAAATACAATCTTTACATCATTGATTCTAAAATTTTCTGGCAAACCAATTTTCCTGGGGCGTTTGTCATAATCTGTAAGCAACATAATTTTGCTGCAGACTGATTTATAGAACTAATTTTCTTTGTAGTCGTTAAGGCATACAGTCATTGGCATCTCTAGTACTTTAAAGGAACGTCATTTGGCATTGTTAAAACTATGATCTCAATCCTGGGGAGAAAAATAGAAAATTGTAACTTGCAAAAAGGTTCTGGTGTGATTCTAATTTGTAATTTCCTTTTCTTGTATGTGGAGTTTGCCAACAACTGTGCAAAAGAGCCAAATTACCTTGTCAGTTGCAAGATATAAACATATCTGAAAAATGGGCTCAATCACATCAAGTTTCCTGTCCTATGACTAGGCTGTTGAACAGCTCTCGCGAGAAGTAGAGGAGAATGCCAAGTTTACTGGCCGCAAAAAGTTGCTAGAAGTCTTACCTCCGCTTTGAGTTTTAACTCTTGATTCATGTAATGGCCTCATGCAAACCACTTGGATATTAAAAGTGAGGGGCACAGACTTATTGGTTTTCAGCAGGCATTGTTTTGCATTGGGAAATTTCCTCGTAAACATAGTGTTGTTGAGGTCTATGAAGAATGCTACTTGCTTTGTCCCAGAAAATGACATAGCTCTCATACTCATTTCTTACTAACTCTTCTGAGAGATCAAGGAATGCCTCAATTTGTTTCTAAGTTTAATCAGCTCAGTAAGTCCTACTTCATTATGATCTCACCACCTTTGCCTTTGATTATGCTACTTGAACCTTCTTCCATCTTAACACCTGCTTAAAAGGGAATTGCAAAGACTATCCCAATCCTGCACCTGACATTAATTTCCTCCTTCACTGTACAAATTCCAGGTCAAGTAAGCAAAACAAAGTGCCTTTTTTTTAACAGCAATGGCAAATGCTATTATCAATCCAATTATCCCTACATAAACAGTTTTGCATGTTCGACCCTAACAAAACATGAGGTGAAAGTAAGGATTGCAGATGCTAGAGATTAGAGTCAAGATTAGAGTGGTGCTGGAAAAATAGAGCAGGTCAGGCAGCATCCAAGGAGCAGGGAGATCAACGTTTCAGGCAGGAGCCCTTCATTCCTGCTCCTTAGATGCTGCCTGACCTATGTTTTTCCAGCACCACTCTAATCTTGACCCTAACAAAACATTGCCTATAACCTTTGAATAATGGATCCGAAAATCTATTGCAACCCTTTGCAGAAGCTGTAAATGTGAAAAAAAATATTTTTCATAGGAATGCATCTTGCCTCAAGTGCCTTCGTGTTATGTGACAGGAGCTTTGTGGACAGTTCACCTCGTTCCTGCTGCAGGTGCTTCAGGGAATGAGAAGTGTGATAATTGGCACTTCAATTAACTACATAGGAGTAAGGATCCTTTATATAAGGACATGTTAAATTTACATTGTTGACACAATAGTTGAAAGTATGATGAATTAAGTTTTTTTTTTGGAGACTGAATTTAAAATATTGTTAACTTTACCAGGCTGCTTGTATTCCTGAAGTGTAGACATTTTGATGTCCGGCAGCATTAAACCTTGACCCTATTTCACAGGAAGGGGACTTCTCTCCTAATGCAGATCAAAATCAGGTAAAATAAGGAAGGTATTTTTATTGCAATTTTAAAGATGATTTATAATATCTGTTCCTTTTTATTCTTTAGTCTACACGGGTTGGGATGTCTGTGAATGCTGTTAGAAAACAAAGCACAGATGAAGAAGTCACAACACTTGCTAAGTCACTCATCAAATCATGGAAAAAGCTGCTAGGTAAAGTTCTGCTCTAGTCATTGTAAGCTCGGCTAACAACTGGCAGAATCTATATGACATATAAACTATAATCCAAGTAATCTTAAAAAAATTACTATACATGTATGAGATTTTTATTTTATTTTGAAGTTAACTGAAGAAAAATGGTATATTTGAGGGAGGTAGAAAGTGCTCCTTGACTAGTGGAAGTTGTGCTTTTGTTCTGGTGAAACTCAACTAATGTTGAATGACAATAGAAGTCAAGTGCAATTCATTTTATAGTAAAACTAGTTTTATCCATTTCAAAATGGTATCAGACGTAAAATTTTGTAGTTGCGTAATTAAAAATTTCTAATGCATTGGCCTTTAGAGATAATTCAATAAAAGCTGAATTTGACAAGCTACCAATGAATGTATGTTCAAGACTATGTTCTGGTTAACTGTTGCCCTTTTGACTTGCTGCACCAGCATTGTGTACTTTTTCACTTGTCTTACCCTGGAATTTGTATTTTAGTTTTATAAATATGGACTCAGCATTCATTATACTTCCAGTAATGTTGTATTTTATAATTAATTATGGTTCTTGAGTACCTATTCCTGAACCACAAAAAGGCCACCACATCTTTACTATCCTACACACTTTTCCAAATTTAAATACTTTGATATGATGCAATTTTTTTCCTAACCTGTACAAATAGTTCTAGTAAGCTTGCTGTCTTAACCTAATGAGCCATCCTGGTTGCCCTTCATTGTATTACTTTAAAGTTCATGATGACGTCGAACATAACTTGTTCCATTACTCCACAGACCATATTCTGTATGTTGCGTATTATGTGATAAATCAGGATAGCTCTGTGTTGCTTCCTCTGTCCATAAGATTTAGTGAACTATGTGACATGGGTTTTTCCTTTCCCTAAATCTGTATGAAGTCAAGGGAGTGAAATGAGATGTGCTGCAGATCACATTGAAGTGTTGTCTGTGTGAATACCTTAGGAAGTAAAATGCACTAAATATCCTTCACTTTTAATTTGATCCTACAGAATGAAATAACTGAGATGTATTATGCCATGAAAACAGAAGCTGAAACATCATAAAATCTTAAAACAAATACATGTAATGTCTTAAATTCCAACTGATCAATCTAAGCTTTATTTTTCAGTGCCAATAAGGCTGTTCAGCTTTAATTGTGAACTTAATATGGCATTAATAAGGCAGTTGCAATCCATTCAATCAGATACAATTCTTTTTCAAAGGTTCTCCAAGCAAGATACATAATTCTCATTTCTCCAATGAAACTTTTCTTGTATTTTTATTTATATTTGAAATAAGTCTATAGGAATTCAGTAAAGCCTGTGGAAAAGTGTTGATCAACTCCATCGGTTCATGATTGGCTGCATGTGGTAGACTCTAGAATTTGCCATTGGTTTTAAAGGAGTAATAGTAAATGTTAGCCTTGGCATCAGCACCACTATGAAATCTGAGTTAATATTTTGTCTGCAATTTAAGGTATTTTTAGCAATTAGTCATTTATTTGCCCAGGGTTTAGATCAGAGTGGTGCTGGAAAAGCACAGCAGGTCAGGCAGCATCCAAGGAGCAGGAAAATCGACGTTCATCAGGAATGGCTTTTACCCGGAATGTCTCTCTTTTTTTTTGTTTCCTGCTCCTTGGATGCTGCCTGACCTGCTGTGCTTTTCCAGCACCACTTTGATCTAGCTGCTGGTTTCCAGCATCTACAGTCCTCATTTATTTGCCCAGACCTTTCTGCCTTAATCTCTGCACTTTTGTAAGCAAGGGTACACAATCAACAATTGTTTAAAATTATTTATAGAAAAATAAAATGTCATCTTTTGTCTTTGGTAAAAGAGTTTACTAAATGGACATTGAAGACTGCATTTTTGGAATTACCTCTGAAATTACTAATTTAGGATAAGGAGCATTTTAAAAAATTTTTTAATGTTCTGCTAATTCTAATCTGTCTTCAGGTTCTGAGTTTCTTGATCTGTGAGGATGTAAAATTGACTTTGATAGTCCTGGTTTAAGGAGGTGAAATTCAGTCAGGGTTACCTCCTCCTGATTTGTATGCTGTGGACAAAATAGTATGGCTGTAATGGATTACAGCTTTCAGACATACCAAGTCCTAGACATGAAGAATCAGCACATGGGTGAAGGATTGCAGTGTAACTACGCCTTTACTTCAGTGTAATTTGATTCCTTTCTGAAAAAGCTGATGGCAGGAGACCATTGAAAGCGGTTGAGATGAAAGATTAAAGATGGTTATATTCTGCTTAAAAGTTGAATCCACCTTTTTCATATTTTTCATTTTGTGAGAGAGCATGAAATGTCCTTGGACTGGTTTTGGCTACTGTACAGCTGAAGCAGATATGCAATATTTGTTATGGATAGAGTGAGTGAAGAAAAGTGTTTTCAAAATGACTGGATCAGGGACAGGAGTGTGACTTGGAGGTGGATAAAGGAACCGAACCTGCAGTTGCCCATTAGATCTTTGAGGTTTCTCTCCCTCTGCTTGAGAGAAGGGATTGAAGGGTTGATGTGGAAACTGATCACGGTACTAATTTGGCAGGGGGATGGGAACCAGAGCTACACACAAGAGCGAGGTAGTTTTAGATGGGGCAGTGACAGGATGTAGTGAATCTATTGGGAAGATGTTTCATGTGATGAAACAAAGGGATCAGTTAAAGTGTATCTGCTTTAACGCAAGGAGTGCCAGAAATCAGAGTGATGAACTTAGAGCATGGATTGGTACTTGGGACTATGATGTTGCAGCCATAATGGAGACTTGGGTTTCACAGGGGCAGGAATGGTTGTTAGGTGTTCCAAGGTTTAGTACATTTAAAAAGAACAAAGAAGGTGGATAAAGAGGAGGGGGTGTAGCATTGCTAATTAGCGCATCACAGCTGCAGAAACAAAGGTTGTCGAGGAAGATTTGTCTACTGAATCAGTATGGGTGGAAGTTACAAACAGGAAAGGAGCAGGCACCTCATTAACCCCCAATCGCAGTAGGGAGATCAAAGAACTCTTAGACCGGCACGTTTTGGAAAAATGCAGATGTAGCAGGGTTGTTGTTAAGGGTGACTTCAACTATCCCAAAACTGATTGGAACCTCCTCAGTGAAGATGCTTTAGATGGAGTCGTTTTTGTTGGGTGTGTTAAGGAGGTTTCCTTACTCTGTATATAGACAGGCGGACAAGAGAGGCCTTTTTGGCTATGGTGCTTGGCAATGAGCCAGGACAGGTTTCCGATCTTGCAGTGGGAGAGCACTTTAGTGACAGTGATCACAACTGCCTCACATTTTCCATAACCATGGAGAGGGAAAGGAGCAGTTATCATAGGAAGGTATTTAATTGGGCAAAAGGAAATTACGACGCTACCAAACAGGAGTTGTGGAGTACAGATCGAGCACGACAGACATGTGGAGACTTCGTTTGTTTAAGGAGCAGTTGTTGTGAGTGATGCATAAATTTGTTCCTCTGAGACTGGAAAAAAGGGTAAGATTAAAGAGCCTTGGATGACTAGAACAGAGGAGCTTCTTGTCAAAAGAAAGAACATAGGTGGAGGAAGCAAGGGCCTAGCACAGCTTTCGAGGATTACAGGCTTGCTAGAATGTAACTCAGAAATGGACTGAGGGGACCCAGGAGGGGGCATGAGAAAGGCTTGGTGGGAAGGATTAGGGCGAACCCAAAGGCATTTTACTCATATGTGAGGAATAAGAGAATGATCAGAGAGAAGGTAGGGCCGATCAGGGATAGTGTAGGGAACGTGTGCGTGGAGTCTGAGCAGATAGAGGAAGTTTTAAATGAGTTTTTTTGGGTTCAGATTTCACGAAGGAAAGGGACCTTGTTGTAAATGAGAACTTTGAGGAGCTGGGAAATAGGCTTGAACAGATCAAGATTGATGAAGTTGATGTGCTGGAAATTTTGGCAGACATTAAGATTGATACGTTCCCAGGGAAAGACCAGATTTATCCTAGGTTGCTCTGGAAAGTGAAAAAGGTTGCTAAGCTGCTGTGGTCAGCAAAGTTTTGGAAAGAATTCTGAGGGATAGGATTTATGACTATTTGGCAAAGCATGGCGTGATTAAAGGCAGTGAGCATGGCTTTGAGAGGGACAGGTCATGCCTCACAAATCTTTATTGAGTTCTTTGAGGAGGTGACAAGTCTGGTCGACAAAGGTCGAGCAGTGGATGTGGTGTACGTGAACTTCAGCAAGGCATGTGATAAGGTTCCTCCTGGTAGGCTCATTCATAAAGTCAGGAAGTATGGGAATCAGAGAGATTTAGCTATCTGGATTCCGAATTGGTTGGCTGACAGAAGGCAGAGAGTGGTTGTAAATGGAAAGTATTCTGCCTCGAGGTCAGTGTTGAGTGGGGTCCTGCAGCGCTCTGTTCTTGGACCTCTGCTCTTTATAGTTTTTATAAACGACTTGGACGAGGAGGTTGAGGGGTGGGTTAGTAAACTTGCAAATGACACAAAGGTTGAAGGTGCCATCGATAGTATTGAGGGCTATTGCAGGCTGCAACACGACATAGACAGGATGCAGAGCTGGGCTGAGAGATGGCAGATGGAGTTCAACCTGGATAAATGCGAAGTGACACATTTTTGGAAGGTTGAACTTGAATGCTGAATATAGGACTAAAGACAGGATTCTTGGCAGTGTGGAGAAACAGAGGGATCTGGGTGTGCAAGTACATAGATTCCTCTAAGTTGCCACCCAAATGGATAGGGTTGTTAAGAAAGCATATGGTGTTTTGGCTTTCATTAACAGGGGATAGAGTTTAAGAGCTGCGAGGGTTTGCTACAGCTCTACAAGTCCCTGGTGAGAGCATACTTGGAATATTGTGTCCAGTTCTGGTTGCCCTATTATAGGAAAGATACGGAGGCTTTGGAGAGGGTGCAAAGAAGTTACCAGGATGCTGCCTGGACTGGAAGGCTTGCCTTACGAAGATAGGTTGACTAAGCTTGGACTTTTCTCTCTGGAGCAAAGGAGGAAGAGGGGTGACCTGATCGAGGTGTACAAGGTAATGAGAGGCATGGATAGAGTTGATAGCCAGAGACTTTTCCCCAGGGCAGGATTGATTGGCACAAGGGGGTCATAGTTTGGAGGTGTTCGGAGGAAGGTGTAGAGGAGACGTCAGAGGTAGGTTCTTTACGCAGAGAGTTGTGAATGCATGGAATGCGTTACCAGTGGTGGTGGTGGAGGCAGTGTTGTTAGGGACATTTAAGCGACTGGACATGCACATGGACAGCAGTGAATTGAGGGGTGTGTAGGTTAGATTATTTTATATTAAATTGGGAATAATCCTCGGCACAACATTGTGGGTCGAAGAGCCTGTTCTGTGCTTTACTTTTCTATGTTCTGTGATACAGCTGTCACAAAGCTTTTTTTCTAAGAGTTGTTCCTTTTCTCAAGGATACTACTATGTCCTTTGGTTTTTTTCAGTTCACCTCTGAACTCAGGCTCAGAATCCACTGGTTTGGTACAGTGATGAAAGGCCTTTTTGTTTATATATAAACAGATGAGACTTTAGACTAAAGCTTTTATGGCTTTAGAAGTAACCTGTATAAGTCAAGGGGGTGTGGCCAGCCATCGAGCTGAACAATTCAAGTCAGTTCAGCAGTGGAGCTGTGTGGGAACAGGCTGCTAAATTCTCTCTCCTTCTACCTTTCCAACTTCAATTTTGTAAGCCTTTGTTTCATTTTTACTGTGTTTAAGGGATTTGTTTTTGGGGACTGTTGTACATATTCAGGACAGCATAATCAAGTCTAGTTTGGATAGTCTGAGTTCTGGCAGATGTTCTTTGTTCTGTTCTTTGTGTTTGGTTCCCTACTTTTGTGAATAAATTTTTGTCTTTTTTAAAAACCTGGTAGTCAACCTAGCTAGCTTACTCTGGTAATTTTCACTGTACACTTATTGAGACAAATTGCAAAGTTATGGTCTGGGCTGCCTGCTTAATGTTTTGAGTGGTCTGGCCTAGTCCATAACACAGGAAGTGATTCAAGTGGGGAAGCAACAAGGAATAGTCAGAATATACTGACAGGGATTGACATTGTTCGCTATAATAAAGAATGAGAGTCCAAATGACGTTATTGCTTGCCCAGTGCCAGTGTTTGGCATATCTGCTGGGGAAAAAATGAACTTGCATTGGTAGGAAGGAAGATCCGGTGGTTATGGCTCATTTAGAGAAAAGGGACATAAGCAAAACTAGGACTGGCTGTATTTAGAGAGGATCTAGGCACTAAATTGAAAAAAATCTAATCTTTTGGGTTATTCCTTGAGGCATGTGCAAATTGGCATTGTGTACATAAGATACATTGCTCAAAGACTGGAATGGGTAAGATGGTTTCTGGTTCATGTGCCATTGGCACAGGTACTGGGGAAAATTGGGGGTGGAGTGTCGGAAGGACGTACACCTAAGTGTTGGGGCTCATTCTCTTGGGAACTGCATACCTAGGGAGGTAGAGGGTTTTAAGGTGGATAAATCCCCAGGACCTGATCAGGTGAATCCGAGAACTCTGTGGGAAGTTAGAGATGTGATTGCTGGGCCTCTTGCTGAGATATTTGTATCATCGATAGTCACAGGTGAGGTGCCGGAAGACGAGAGGTTGGCAAACGTGGTGCCACTGTTTAAGAAGGGTGGAAAGGACAAGGCAGGGAACTATAGACCAGTGAGCCTGACCTCAGTGGTAGGCAAGTTGTTGGAGGGAATCCTGAGGGACAGGATGTACATGTATTTGGAAAGGCATGGACTGATTCGGGATAGTCAATATGGCTTTGTGCGTGGGAAATCATGTCTCACAAACTTGATTGAGTTTTTTGAAGAAGTAACAAAAAAAATTGAGGGCAGAGCAGTAGATGTGATCTATATGGACTTCAGTAAGACGTTCGACAAGGTTCCCCATAGGAGACTGATTAGCAAGATTAGATCTCATGGAATACAGGGAGAACTAGCCATTTGGATACAGAACTGGCTCAAAGGTAGAAGACAGGGTGGTGGTGGAGGGTTGTTTTTCAGACTGGAGGCCTGAGACCAGTGGAGTGCCACAAGGATCGGTGCTGGGCCCTCTACTTTGTCATTTACATAAATGATTTGGATGCGAGCATAAGAGGTATAGTTAGTAAGTTTGCAGATGACCCCAAAATTGGAGGTGTAGTGGACATAGAAGAGGGTTAACTCCGATTACTCCAGGATCTTGACCAGATGGGCCAATTGGCTGAGAAGTGGCAGATGGAGTTTAATTCAGATAAATGCGAGGTGCTGCATTTTGGGAAAGCCAATCCTAGCAGGACTTATACACTTAATGGTAAGGTCCTAGGGAGTGTTGCTGAACAAAGAGACCTTGGAGTGTAGATTCATAGCTCCTTGAAAGTGGAGTTGCAGGTAGATAGGATAGTGAAGAAGGCGTTTGGTGTGCTTTCCTTTATTGGTCAGAGTATTGAGTACAGGAGTTGGGAAGTCATGTTGCGGCTGTACAGGACATTGGTTAGGCCACTGTTGGAATATTGCGTGCAATTCTGATCTCCTTCCTATCGGAAAGATGTTGTGAAACTTGAAAGGGTTCAGAATAGATTTACGAGGATGTTGCCAGCGTTGGAGGATCTGCGTATAGGGAGAGGCTGAACAGGCTGGGGCTGTTTTCCCTGGAGCGTTGGAGGCTGAGGGGTGACCTTACAGAGGTTTACAAAATTATGAGGGGCATGGATAGGATAAATAGGCAAAGTCTTTTCCCTGAGGTCGGGGAGTCCAGAACTAGAGGGCGTAGGTTTAGTGTGAGAGGGGAAAGATATAAAAGAGACCTCAGGGGCAACATTTTCACGCAGAGGGTGGTACGTGTATGGAATGAGCTGCCAGAGGATGTGGTGGAGACTAGAACAATTGCAACATTTTAAGAGGCATTTGTTTGGGTATTTGAATAGAAAGGGTTTGAAGGGATATGGGCCGTGTGCTGGCAGGTGGGACTAGATTGGGTTGGGCTATCTGGTCGGCATGGACGAGTTGGACTGAAGGGTCTGTTTCCATGCTGTACACCTCTGTAACTCTAAATGGTGCAAGGAGTCAAATGTGGAAATATGTGGTAGATCAAAGAGTAGAAACAAGGTAAGTAATAAAAATATGTGAACTGAAGGTTAGAGAATGTTCAGAAAGGGCTCAAAGAAATAAACCTAGGAATGTACCAACAATCCAGACTTGATGTTGCAAATATAACAACAGATAAAACTAAACACACTATCTACATAACATTCACCAAAAATTGGTATCGCGCATTGAAGTAAATAAGTCTAGTCTGTGAGAGGGCTTGGCTTCAGAACTTCATGGTTTAAGTTGAGAATATTGACGGGTCTATGATATCACGGTGGAGGGGGAGGACTGTTAATTGAAGTTGTCATTTGTACAACAAGAGATTTCAGGAGATCAGGATGGGGGGGGGGGGTGATGTGGAGCACTAGGGGAAATAAGTCACTAGTGGGAGCGGCTTACAGGGTCTCTTAACAGTAATCACAATATGAGGCAAAGTAACAAGAATTAATACTTGGTGCTTTTGATAAAAAGGATGACCATAATCAAGGGAGACCTTATAATCTATGTATAAATTAGAAAAAAGTCACGTTGGTGCTAAGAATGTGATAAGGAGTTGACACAGTGCTTCAGAGAGAGAGTTTTGAGCAGCATGTTTTGGACCTATCAAAAGACAAAGTTATATTAGACTTGGTACTGTGCAATATGATACAATTTATTTAATAATCTGAGTTCAGGCACATCTTGGTAACAACAATCACAGTACATATTACATCCAGTTTGTATGGGAGAACATTGGGTCCAAGACTAATATTGTAAACCTCAGACAGCTATGAGTGGTGAAAGTTGAGCTAGCTAAAGTGAACTGGAACACCAGGTGAAAGGGGAGGTCATTAGATACATAGTGGTGGATATTTACAGGATTCCTTCAGAATATACAGGGTACATATAATCTGATAATGAAATATCCTCCAGGGAGGACCTGCCATCCTAAATTAAGGAATGACATACACATTATCTGGCAATGTCACAACTAGATACGGGGCAAAGTTCTGCAATTCATTACAGTTCTAAATGGGATACCTGAAAACTGTTAAGCTTACGGATGAGCAATGAATTGGTTCTGTGCCTCTATTCACTTACCTCTTGGCTCATTGGGTAAAGGTTATTTTAGAAGGATCCCTTCCCTTGTGACTACCTTAATCCCAGGCCATACGAATTTATGCTATAAAATTGTGCCAACTTAGCCAGGCTTTCTTAATGTAATAGAATGGGTTTACTAATTGCACGTTAGAAATGAGACACTAGTCCAAAGATGTACGGATTAGTGTTTGAATGGTTTATGAAGAGCAGATATTTGAATGTCTCAGCTTTTGCAATTGAGTTTACTGGTGAAGTTGTCTTTGGTAGTTGAACAGAGAACAATATAATATTTTTGAGTTTAATGTGACTTCTTCAGAATGCTTATGTTATGGACCAGACCAAACCCCTTCAAAAATATATGAAGAACATAGCCTCGATTAGAGCTTTTTATTATTTTGAATACAAGTGCCAGGTGTAGCGTTCAAATGCAAATTGGTCACACTACCAGACTTGAAGCAAAGCACACCAAAGGCCCGGTAGAACCTAGTGAAACACTCAGTTAGTTTGGATTTTTCTAATGCCTGAAACTTAACAATAATTTTTTTCAATATATTGATGTGGAGGTTTGTTCTGAATTTTTGCACTGTCGTGGCTTTTTTTGCCTTTCTTTAAAATTTTCAAGAAAGTTGAATTGACAAAAGAATGTCAGGGTGTCTTTGTCTTTGATAACTTTGAAATTGGTACCAGTACCGCTACAGTTCTGGCAGCACCAATGTAAGCTCAGCCAAAGGACATGCCACGGAATATAGACCATTGAGCCTGACGTCCGTGTTGGGCAAGTCGTTGGAGGGAATCCTGAGGGACAGGATGTACATGTATTTGGAAAGGCAAGAAATGATTAGGGATAGTCAACATGGCTTTGTGTGTGGGAAATCATGTCTCACAAACTTGATTGAGTTTTTTGAAGAAGTAACAAAGATGATTGATGCGTGCAGAGTGGTAGATGTGATCTATATGGACTTCAGTAAGACATTCAACAAGATTCCCCATGGGAGACTGATTAGCAAGGTTAGATCTCATGGAATACAGGGAGAACTAGCCATTTGGATATAGAACTGCCACAAAGGTAGAAGACAGAGGGTGGTGGTGGAGGGTTGTTTCACAGACTGGAGGCCTGTGACCAGTAGAGTGTCACAAGGATTGGTGCTGGGTCCACTACTTTGCATTATTTATGTAAATGATTTGGATGCGAGCATAAGAGGTATAGTTAGTAAGGTTGCAGATGACACCAAAATTGGAGGTGTAGTGGACAGTGAAGAAGGTTATCTTTAGATTATAACGGGATCTTGATCAGATGGGCCAGTGGGCTGAGAAGTGGCAGAAGGAGTTCAATTTAGATAAATGTGAGGTACTGCATTTTGGGAAAGCAAATCTTAGCAGGACTTATACACTTAATGGTAAGGTCCTAGGGAATGTTGCTGAACAAAGAGACCTTGGAGTGCAGGTTCATAGCTCCTTTGAAAGTGGAGTAGCAGGTAGATAGGATAGTGAAGAAGGCATTTGGTATGCTTTCCTTTATTGGTCAGAGTATTGAGTACAGGAGTTGGGAGGTCATGTTGCGGCTGTACAGGACATTGGTTAGGCCACTGTTAGAATATTCCATGCAGTTCTGATCTCTATCCTTTCGGATCGATGTTGTGAAACTTGAAATGGTTCAGAAAAGATTTCCAAGAATGTTGCCATGGTTGGATGATTTGAGTGATAAGGAGAGGTTGAATAGACTAGGGCTGTTTTCCCTGGAGTGTCTGAGTTTGAGGGGTGACCTAATAGAGGTTTATAAAATCATGAGGGGCATGGATAGGTTAAATAGACAATGTCTTTTCCCTGGAATGGGGGAGTCCAGAATGGGCGGGCATAGGTTTAGGCTGAGAGAGGAAAAATGTAAAAGAGACCTTGGGTCAACTTTATCACGCAGAGGGTGACATGTGTATAGAATGAGCTGCCAGAGAAAGTGGTGGAGACTAGTACAATTGCAACATTTAAAAGGCGTCTGGATGGGTATATAAATAGGAAGGGTTTGGAGGGATATGGGCTGGGTGCTGGCAGGTGGGACTAGATTGGGTTGGGATATCTGATCGGCATGGACGGGTTGGACCGAAGGTCTTTTTCCATGCTGTACGTCTCTATGACTGTATGACTCCATTTTAACTGACTGTTGATGCCAGCACCATGATTGTTGCTTTTCATGTAAATTCAGTGTATCAACAGGAATTTTCAGTTGTGGAGAACAAGACTGAGTTCAGTATTTGTTTTAAGTCCAAATATATAACAATCCTGAAGATACTGTTACTTGTATAGATCGTAATCCTCTCGCTGTCAAAATATTTCACACTAGTGCTTAATGAAATAGTCTCAAATATTTAATGCTATCAACCATACAGTTTGAAAACTTTTCACACTGGAACAGACCAGCTCGTAATGGATTAGGCAAAAGTGAAAATGCAAATGCTGGAGATTAGAGTAGAGAGCGTGGTGGCTTTTGCCCAAACCGTCAACTCTCCTGCTCCCCGGAAGCTGCCTTACCTGCTGTACATTTCTAGTACCACATTCTCTACTCTAACCTCATAACGGATGACTAATCATGAGCAACAATGAAGGTCATGATCAAAATGGATTTGTGTAGAATATAATTGTGGGATGTACTTGCTAATGTTGAAGTTATGTCTTTGTAACTAAAATAGATATGGTGAAGGGAGGAAATTGTAATGTGAAGGTTAAAATGTCTCCAATATGCAAGAAATGTAATGCAGGTCCACAATGAAATATTATTTGGAAACTTAGAATCTAATGTGGAAGAACCATGTAGAACTTAGTTTGATTTGTGTTTTCCATATTGTGTAAATAAAGACATCATTCTAGTTTCTTTTTGTTTGAATTCAGAGTGTGAAAATGTCTTGGATTTTGTTTATATTCCCTTTAATGTAGTTTTTAACCTCTTTGAGGTGCGTTGTTCATTAAATGTGTAATATGGGGAGAAGAGGCAAAGAAAATAATAATAGGCTGTTCCTGAGCAACAAGATGTCCGATGAATCGATTTGTCCCTGCAGTGTCCACTAGAAGGACGATGTGCAGCTTTCTTAGAGATAATTGGCTTATTTGGACAGCAGAGCAATTTAGCAGTGTTCCCTGTTGGACTATAGCCTGGCGTTGTGTGGTTTTTAACTTGAAACAGTCAAGGCAGAAGAGTAGGATTTGAGTGGCTTCATGTTACAGTAAGTGATTATGAAGGCAAATTGAATCATACATTTAATCCCTTCATCCCAGTTGTTGATAGATTATAAATAGTTGAATCCCCAGCATTGATCACTGTGCATTCCACTCTTTGCATCGTGCCAACCTGAAATGACCCACTTATGATTACTCTCTGCCTCCTGTTAACTAATCATTCCTCTGTTCAAGTCAATATGTTTGCCGTGGTCTTATTTTGCGTAGTAACATGTGATGTGGCACCTTTGTTGTATGCCTCTAAAAATCTAAGTATATCTGCAGGTTCCCCTTCATTCACATTGTTACTACCTCAAAGAACTCTAACTTAATTTAGTGAAACATTATTTCCCTTTCACAAACAAGTATTTATTTTGTCTGAATGCATTGAGATTTTAAGTGCCCAGCTTTATACAACCTCTTTCATAGTAGATTCTCGAATTTTCCCTAACGCTATTGTTATTGCCTGTAGTTTTCTGATTTGTCTCCTTCTTTCCTTAAATCGAGGAAAAAGCAAGCATCATTCCACACAATGGGTCCTTTTCCGAATCTAGAAAATGTTTGAAATTTAATACACGCACTAGGTTTGTCTCAGCAGCCACTTCTATTAAGTCCCAGGCTGAAGTCCTTCTGGACCTGGGGATTTGTCAGCTTTTAGCGCTGTGATTTTTTTTTTGAATACCGTTAACCTGTTAATTATTGTTTTAACATCATCCTTTCCTTTCACCTCTTGATTTTATAATTACATCTGGTATGTTTACTGTCCAGTGAAGGCAGTCAGAGAATTGAAGAAATATTCTATTGTTTCCTCATTTTCTATTATTAATTCTCCAGACTCACTTCCTGAAGGAGAAAGTGAGGGCTGGAGATCAGAGTCAAGAGTGTATCGTGCTGGAAAAGCACAGCAGGTCATGCAGCATCTGAGGAGCAGGAGAATTGACATTTCGGCAGGAGCCCTACATTCCTGATGAAAGGCTCCTATCCGAAACATCGATTCTCCTGCTCCTCAGATGCTGCATGACCTGCTATACTTTTCCAGCATCTCATACACTCGACTCACTTCCTGAAAGACCAGTGCACACATTAGTTATGCTTTTCCTTTTTTAAATGCCTGCAGAAATTCTATTTAGTTATAGCTAGCTTTCTCTTGTACTTTAATTTGTGCTTTTGAAAACCTCAAGATCAGTGATTATATATTAAATGGATGGTGTGTTAATTTCAAAGTACTGTAGTTGATGTTTGTCTAAATTAATGGTTTGCAGATGGCCCTGCAGGAGACAAAGATGCTGAAGACAAAAGAAAGGAATGTTCAACTTCCTCGAAGAACATTTCAGACTCAACAGAACAAAGGTCTTTTTGGAGCTCCTTTTAACATTTAATTACCTTCTATAATGCATACAGTTCCATTTTAATGGAACAACCACTTGTTGCCCCACTCTTCAGATTCCCTGCGGGTAATTTCTCTGTGACTTCATTAGCCTCTGAAAACTTAACATGATCCAAAGTTTCACTGGTGCCCTAATTTGCATCAGATCCTGATACACATCAATGCTGTGCTGTTTGACCAATAATTGCTCCCATATTAAGCAGTGCCTTAATTTAAATTCCTCATCCTTGTTTATCTATTTTGCCATGCACTTTCTGAGCTCTGTAGTCTCCTGTAGCCCACAGCCCTCTTGAGATATTTGCATTCGGCCAATTCTCCTATCTTGAGTGTCCCAAATTTTTATTATTCCAACATTGTCCGTGTGCCCTCAGCTGCCAAGGCCATGCAGTCTGAAATGACCCTCTAAGCTTTGCCCTAAATGCTTTCTTTCTCCTTTTCAGATGTTCCTAAAAGGTACCATTTTTGACTAAACACTTGATTAAATGTGGTATTGTTTCTTTGTCCAATTTTGTGACATTTCTGATAAGTATTATTGGTACTTGTGCAGAATATTTTCATGTAGTAATAAACTTGACAGTAGTAGAGAGGATGCAATTGGAAGTAGTAATGGTGATGCAGGTATTGATAATGATAAAGGTATAATTGTACATTGCTTTACCAAAAATTCAAACATCAGGTTTTCTCATTCAAAATAAGTTTATTCTCTAGAACTAAGGGTTTGAGGACTTGAGATGCAAAGGATATTCAAACATTGTCTGTAATATTGAGCATATGTGTTTATTCGACCAGACTATTATGAAAAAAATAGAAATTTTTCACATGCTGTTTTAATAGTTTCTCCCCTAGCAAATTATCCAATATTTTTGGTAATTCATACCAATGAATGTAATGTTTTTCTCTATGAAAATAATTAATAAATCAGCTTTTTTTCTGAATAGAACAGCAAAACCTCAATAGTTACTGAAAATTAATGCCTAAGTGGCTTAATTTCATTTTCTTTAGTATCATATATTCCTTTGTACTGACTTTGAACACCCAGTAATCTGAATAACCTGTTTTATAGCTTATAAAAAGAGATAAAACCTTAAAACTATTTTTTAGTTTGGATATTTGCATGGGGAATGGATGGTATCATAAGACGTAGGAGCAGAATTTGGCTCATCAAGTCTGCTTTGCCACTCAATCGTGGCTAATATGTCTCACAACCCCAGTTTGTTGCCTTTCCTCATCTCACTTGATCCCTTCACCAATGAAGAATCTATCTATCTCTGTATTTAATACACTCGATGATTTGGCCTCCACAGCTCTCTGCAGTAATGAGTTTGATCGATTTAACTGTCCTCTGGCTGAACAAATTCCTTCTCGTCTCAATTCTAAAGGCTTGTCCCTTCATCTCGAAGCTGTGCCTTTGGGTTCTAGTCTTCCTATTAGTGGAAGCACCTTCGCTCAGTGGTTAGCACTGCTGCCTCACAGCACCAAGGTCCCAGGCTTGATTCCAGCCTCGGGCGACTGTCTGTGTGGAGTTTGCACATTTTCCCCATGTCTGCATGGGTTTCCTCTGGGTACTCTGGTTTCCTCCCACAGTCCAAAGATGTGCGGGTTAGGTGAATTGGCACTGCTAGTGTTAAGTGCATTAGTCAGAGGGAAATGAGTCTGGGCGAGTTACTCTTCGAAGGGTCGGTGTGGACTTGTTGGGCCGAAGGGCCTGTTTCCACACTGTGTAGGGAATCTAATAATAAAAAAATCTAATCTAATCTAATCATGGAGATGTACAGCTCGGAAATAGTCATCCGTGCTGACCAGATATCCTAAATTAAACTAATCCTGTTTGCCAGCACTTGGCCCCCATCCTAATCATATACAAATCCAGATGCCTTTTTAAATGTTGCAATTGTATCAGCTTCCACCACTGCCTCTGGCAGCTCATTCCATATGTGCACTTCCCTTTGTGTGACAAAGTTGTCCCATAGGTCTGTTTTAAATCTTTCCCCTATAACCATAAATGTATGCCCTCTAGTTCGGATTCTCCCATCCTATGGAAAAGATCTTGTCCCTTTACCTAACTGTACCCCCTCAATGTTATAAATCTCAATATAAGGTCACCCCTCAGCCTCTGATACTCCAAGACCACTCTATCTAGGTCTCTCAGTATTCTATAACTTTCAGTCCAATTATTCCCCACCCAACCTCTTCCCCGCTCTTTCTTTCCCCCCCCCCCCCCCCCCCCCAGCCCAAAAAAAACTCAATCCTTCCAATCTTCAAGTACAGCCCTCGAGTCCTCAGCCACTCCTTATATGACAAGCCAGGGATCATTCTTTCAAACCTCCTCTGAGCTCTCTCCAATACCAGTGCATCCTTCCTTAGATCAGTTAGCCAGGGGCTGCTCATCATATTCAATATGCAGTCTGACCAGAGCCTTGTAGAGCCTCAGCAGTATATTCCTTTTCTCGTATTCTCACTTTCTTGAAATGAATGCATTTGCCTTCCTAACTGCCAATTGATCCTGCATCTTAATGTTAAGAGAATCCTCAGCTAGGACTCCCAAGTCCCTTAGTGCTTCAGATTTCTGAAGCTTTTCCCTGTTTAGAAAATAATCTCCACCTCTTCTTCCTAATAAACTGCATAACCTAACATTTTGCCAGATTGTATTCCATCGCCACTTCCTTGTTCACACTCTCAGCATATCCAAGCCCAGCTTTCTCAACACTACCTGTCTCTCCACCTACTCTGCTGCTAAGTTTGCAGATGACACAATGCCCTCAGTTCCTTCGTCCATCACGTAATTGTGGACTTAACACAGACCCTCGTGGAAATCAAACTCAACAGCAGTCATCCTGAAAAAGTTTCCTTTATCCTTACTGTCTGCCTTCTGCCCATCAGCCAATCTTCTGTCCATGATAGTATTTTGTCCCTAACACCATGAGCTCAAATCTTGTTTAGCTGTCTTCTGTATAGTACCTTGTTAAAGGTATTCAGTAAATCAGGTCAGTATTAGTGTCACCTTTTTTATTTTTGAAGTTGACTGCTTTCACTGGAAATCTGATCCAATTAATGAAAACCCAATGTCTTGTAGCTCTAGTAAGAGATCAGAACCAAGAACACCTACTACTCCAAAGATGACCACATTCCCTCCAGTTCCTGTTACAAGTGATACTGTTCGCAATAAGTGCAGAGAAATGTTGTCGGCTGCCCTCCAAACAGACAGTGAGTAATATGCATTAATTTATTATTCTGTTACTTGAAGCTGCCAAATCTCCTTCATTCCTAAAGCTGCCTGTAAAGGGCCGAGTTTTCTCTTTTTGCTTTGTGATTACTTTTGTCCTTAAGTATTCCTGTTGCTGAGATAGCTCTTCATGATCTATGAAGAAGAGGAATGCCACATGATGAAAACCTCTCCACTTTATATCTTCTAATCATCATCTTGTCATCAAAAGCTCTTTTTGCCTTTCTTTATCAATTCTGCTAAGAGCGCTCTTTGTCTAAACATTTTCTAGCCTCAGTTATGAATGGACCTCCCTGTTTTCCAGCTATTTTTGAAACAGAGATTGTTGTTCTCTGATCGAAACCATGATGATAATACCGTGAAAACTACTTTCGTCTCTAGCTGTTTCCTTTCTCCAGAATTCAGACTAAATGTTAGTAGCACATCTGTCAAAGTCATATTGTCATGAGTTGCATATAATCAGTATGGTACTTAGGGACAGCTACATTTGGAGACAGTACCTTGGCTTAACTACTCATTCAAAAACTGTCAGGTGGACGTTAAAACTGTATACAATTCAAAGAGAGGCAGGGGAGTCCAATATGCTGCCTATAAATGTAAGCCACTTTCTTAAAGTAAAATAAAATTGCTTACTTATTTCTGTTACTTAGTTTTGTTAAGTACAAATTGGTGACTGTTTATCTGCACAGTTAATGTGTAGTTAATGGTTGTAGTTAATGTGTAATTTATGAATTACATTTGTGACATCTCAACATTCCTTCCACAAACTGGCTAAAATTGGATATCCTACTCTTATTTTTTTTTCTGATCATATGACTTGATGTGTGCATGTTCACAGTTGCATTTCCTGAAGTAATAAGTGACTGACTAGATTTTAGTAATTCAATTTGAAGCTATTTTGGATATTTGAGAATGTATAAATGTAAGTTTTTTTTTCAGCCCCTAAGTTTCTCATAGTGCTTGCTAGTTCTACAGTTGTTTTTTGCCACTAAATCAATGATATTATCCTGCTACATTAGCTGTTTCCCTTCCATCCCAATAAAAATGGAGATGGGAAATGCAGAATTAAGGTATGGAGAAAGAAATGCAAATGGGATATGAGGAAGACTTAAACGGGATGACCCTGAAGACTCTATCTTGACATTTTTCACACTTGCAAGCAATGGTTGGAAAAGGAAACAGCTTATGTGCTTGAGGGAAATAGATCTATAGAGTTATGGCAATCCAGCAAGAGAATGAAACTGAACAGATTTCACTACAGTGAGCCAGCATTCATGCATTGGACCAAATATTCTCCTTTTGTGTTGCAGTGAGGCTATAACTTGTGTATGACTTGATGCAGAAGACTTATAATTTTTATTACCCCATTTTCACTCAGTTTTCTCAACTTCCAAACATTCGAATGTCTTTAGCAGCTATAAATTATTTGGAGTAGTAAGGGAGTGTTGATGCACTGCTCTGAAACCTCCAGTAATCTTTTTTTTCTGGTTCATGGCTGTGAAAGTTGATTGCTATTCTCCCTACTAATGTTGCTGTCTTTTTAGGAGAGCACAAAACATTCATCTAATCATAGAGTTATAAGGATGTACAGCACGGAAGCAGACCCTTTGGTCCAACTCGTCCATGCTAACCAGATATCCTAAATTAATCTATTCACTTTTTTTTTTAATTAGTTAGTGTGGAAACAGGCCCTTCAGCCCAACAAGTCCACACTGACCCGCTGAAGTGCAACCCACCCAGACCCATTCCCCTACATTTACCCCTTCACCTAACTGTACGGGCAATTTAGCATGGCCAATTCACCTAACTGCACATTTTTGGACTGTGGGAGGAACCGGAGTACCTGGAGGAAACCCACGCAGACACTGGGAGAATGTGCAAACTCCACACACAGTCGCCTGAGTCGGGAATTGAACCTGGGTCTCTGGCATTGTGAGGCAGCAGTGCTAACCACAGTGCTGCCTATTTGTCAGCATTTGGCCCATATCCCCCTAAACCCTTCCTATTCATGTACCCATTCAGATGCCTTTTAAATGTTGTAATTGTACCAGCCTCCACCATTCCCTGTGGCAGCTCATTCCATAAACACCCCACCCTTTGCATGAAAAAGTTGCTCCTTGGGTCCCTTTTTTAAATCTTTCTCCTCTCCCTCTAAACCTATCGCCACAAGTTCTGGACTCTACCACCCACCCACCACCACCACCACCACCACAGGGCAAAAGGCCTATTTACCCGATTCATGCCCCTCATTTGTTTTATACACCTCTATAAGGTCACCCCTTCGTCTCCGACACTCCAGGGAGCACAGCCTATGAAGGAAATCACTTCTGTTTTTGTCTGAAGGCATTGGACTGGAATTTATCCTTTTTTTTTTGCTTTCATGTATTTCCACTCTCTGGTTTTCTAATCTCCAAATGTTGTAGAAATTTTCTTTATTAAATAAATGTAATTATTTACCAAAAATAATTACAGATATTAGTGATTATGTGAATGATGAAATGTCACAAAGAAGCATGCCCAATTGGTCATTTCCAATGTTTGAAATTTCTCTCACCTGTCTTATCAAAGCATCTCCAACTACTCCTTTCTGTGTTTATTTTTGTACTTTGCATACAAGGAGCTTTGATAAATGCACATTATTCAGCTTAATTGTATGATTCTAAAGTATACTTACTGACGGAATTGGTTGATATGCTGAGAGGTTGCATACTGGAATTTCAAACCTCCTCCGGTTAAGTGAGGCTAGGCTATAATAGGATTGGGGTCACTGATGGCAATATGGATCCTAATTTTAAAGCTGTACTTTTTGTCCTTATCTGTTACAAATTCTTGAGTTCACATTTATAATCTTGTGTTATCACCACCATCTCACCAGGCCTTAGGGCTGTGTGCTTGTTAGAGAGAGATGATGGATGGTGATTTTTACCAGAAGGCCATCATATCTCTATCAAGGGGAGAGGTTTAAAAGGACAGTTCTATGTAATAACGTCAGTCAGTGATGGGTTTTTGAAACCCATGCTGTTGGTATCACACTGCTTCACAAACCAAACCTCCTGCCTCCACATGCCCCCCCCCCCCCCCCCCCACCAAGCCAACTAGGCTAAACAAATCCCTATTTATAATGTAAACTGTGTGTAACCATGCATTTGCATCACCTAACAGTGGTGTCATTGCAGCTGTCCATTGCCAGGAGAATATAATTAAAGCCTGACAGGTTTGTGCAGACAAACTCCATGACATGTTAGGCATTGGAATTTATAATGGCTGGGTTTGATATGATGTGCTTGTAGATGCAGGGCTTTGTTTGTATAATTTTTATTTGCTTAGTGTTGAACACATCATCTTAATTGAAGCATGACTACTGGGTGGATGACAATTGTATCTGATATTCTGGGAGAAAGTGAGGACTGCAGATGCTGGATATCAGAGCTTAAAAATGTGTTGCTGGACAAGCATCAAAGGAACAGGAGAATCGATGTTTTGGGCATAAGCCCTTCTTCAGGAATGAGGAGGGTGTGCCAAGCAGGCTAAGATAAAAGGTAGGGAGGAGAGACTTGGGGGAGGTGCGTTGGGAATACGATAATTGGAAGGAGGTTAAGGTGAGGGTGATAGACCAGAGAGGGGGTGGGGGCGGAGAGGTCGGGATGAAGATTGCAGGTCAAGAAGGCAGTGCTGAGTCTGGGGGTTGGGACTGAGAAATGGTGGGGGGAGGGGAAATGAGAAAGCTGGAGAAATCTGCATTCATCCCTTGTGGTTGGAGGGTTCCTAGGCGGAATATGAGGTGCTCTTCCTCCAGGCGTCGTGTTGCCATGGTCGGGCGATGGAGGAGGCCAAGGGCCTGCATGTCCTTGGCGGAGTGGGAGGGGAGTTAAAGTGTTCAGCTATGGGGCGGTTGGGTTGGTTGGTGTGGGTGTCCCAGAGGTGTTCTCTGAAACGTTCCGCAAGTAGGCAGCCTGCCTCCCCAATGTATAGGAGGCCACATCGAGTGCAGCGGATGCAGTAAATGATGTGTGTGGAGGTGCAAGTGAATTTGTGACGGATGTGGAATGATCCCTTGGGACCTTGGAGGGAAGTGAGGGGGGAGGTGTGGGCACAAGTTTTGCATTTCTTGTGGTTGCAGGGGAAGGTGCCGGGAGTGGAGGTTGGGTTGGTGGAGGGTGTGGATCTGATGAGGGAGTCACGGAGGGCGTGGTCTCATTTCACCTCAGTCCCAACCCTCAGACTCAGCACCGCCTTCTTGACCTGCAATCTTCTTCCCGACCTCTCCGGCCTATCACCCTCACCTTAACCTCCTTCCATCTATCGTATTCCCAACGCCCCTCCCCCAAGTCCCTCCTCTATCTTTTATCTTATTTGATTCTGGCATAGTTTAGCCTCCATTTTAAAGATGTGATTTCTCCCATGGAGACAAACAAGTCAAAAGAACTAAAATGATCAAATAACCCAAACAACAAAACCACTGGACAGGATTTTACTTTTGCCTTTGCAATCACCTTTTACTAGCTGAGCTGCAGCACATCTCCACTAGATTTTGTTTTGTGCTCCATTCTTGGATCAAGAGATTGTGGATTCCTCCTCCCAGTTGGTTGCTGGACCAATGAGGGAAACAGTAAGTGCCTAAAATGGAGGAGAAGTAGCCCTGTCACAGGATTCAAATGAGAGATTTTGAGGTGCAGCTCCCCCAAATGACATTCCATGAATTTGTATAATAAAATGAATCCCAGTCAATGCCTAAAATGTTTAGAATCTTAGGTTTTGTACAGGAAACTTTATGGTTGAGAAAATGCTCACATTCTTAGGATATTGTTATGGACGAGACCCACTCACTATATTTTAAGATAGCCTAGACCTTAACTTATTTCTTATTTTAAAGTTATCTGTGAAGTGCTGTGGACCAGATGTTACTGGTCAAGCTGCTCAACATCAAGCAAAACACAACTTATTTATACCCTTTCTCTAAAATACAAACAAAATAAAGAGGAACTTCTGGTAAACTTCACCTAATATGTACAGTAACTATCACGAATTAACTGTTCCAGTATAGTATCATTCCATAAATACATCCCTTGGCAAAAAGAGATTCTCTGGTATAGTTCTCCAATCTAGGAGGAAATAACATCAAAAGAAACTTCAGAGAGAATAGCAACTAGGAGATATTCACTGAAGCATCCAACTCTTTTGAGACCCAAATGGCTTCTGCTTAAAACTAAACCTAAAAACTAGAAAGCCTGGTCTGAGAGAGCAAGCTGCTTTGATTGTTTCGACTTAAAATCCAACACCAAGGTTTCATAAATTGTTTACCCTCTTAGAGACAGCTCATTATCTCTGCCTTACAACCAGGACAAATAACCTCTTAAAGTGACAGTATTGTCACCAGTGTGCATTACCGAAACAGGGCTTTTGGTCCAATCACTCCTTGTTGGTTTTATCATCCACTTCTTCAGTGTTTCCTCTCAGCTATACAGCTGCCCCTGAGAGCATGCCAACTCATTCACTTGCAGTTTCTCAGCAGAGCAGCTGGAGGCAACGTAGCTCCTCCATTTTTTAAAACATAATTTAACCTTTTCCCTCAAATGCTTGGTCCAGCTTCTGCTTGAATGCATGTATAATATTTGTTTCATTCATTTCATTCCCTGTGATTACAGAATTCCACATTTTTATCAATCTTTGAAATAATTCATTTCTTTTGAATTCTGTTTGTTTTCTTTTCGGTAACAGCCTGATGCCCGCCTAGTCACGCACTGTCTCTGTCAGTCTGCCTTTATCTTTCTCCTTGTCTCTTCCACGCCCACTCCCCATCAGTTGACTTTTTCTTTCCCCCCACTCTCCCACTTCCTGCCTGTTTCCCCCCCCCCCCACCCCACCCCCCCCCCACCCCCACCCTTCCCTGACTTCCATAATGTTAAAGAGCCTGTTTTTCAAGACTAAAGAATCACAAGCTGTCAACCATCGTCTGATGTGTAAGCCTATGTATTTCTGGTATTAGCTTTTTATATCATATCTTCAACATCTTCAGTTCTTCTGTATCATTTTTTTGCAATGTGGCCATTAGAACTGCAGGCAGTGTGGTTTAACATAACTTCCCTACTTTTTATTCCTAGACTGATTAGAATTCAGAGTACTTTGCTTTTTTTGAAAAAAAACCTTGATAACCTGTGGCACAACTTTTAGCAATTCAGTGTGTTTGTATTCTCAGGTCCCTTTTGATTCTACACCTCACCTAGATTTGGTCCTTTCATGGAATTAGTGACCTCCCTGTTCATCCCACCAAAAAGTGGTATGTCACATTTATGTGTTGAATTTTTATTCACTTGTTCTGAAAGTTTATTTATATCCTCTTCATTTGTGTATTACAGCCCTCCGCAGTGTTGACTCTCCCTCCGCAGTGTTGACTCTCCCTCCGCAGTGTTGACTCTCCCTCCGCAGTGTTGACTCTCCCTCCGCAGTGTTGACTCTCCCTCCGCAGTGTTGACTCTCCCTCCGCAGTGTTGACTCTCCCTCCGCAGTGTTGACTCTCCCTCCGCAGTGTTGACTCTCCCTCCGCAGTGTTGACTCTCCCTCCGCAGTGTTGACTCTCCCTCCGCAGTGTTGACTCTCCCTCCGCAGTGTTGACTCTCCCTCCGCAGTGTTGACTCTCCCTCCGCAGTGTTGACTCTCCCTCCGCAGTGTTGACTCTCCCTGTTTTTGAATACATAATTCCAATTTTTAATGTAAATTGTGAAGATAATGGTCCCAGAAAAGGTCCTTGTTGAACACCATTTTCCAATTTTGCTGATCTAAACAAATAGTTACACTTTTTTGTTACACTCTCTTGCCTTGTGTCTTGAAGGCAACTAGCAATCCATAATGCCACTTCTTCCCTGGTTTCACATTCTGTAATCTTAATCATTTTAGTCTATTATGGGGGACCTTATCAAAACCTGTTGAAGTAAAAGGGTTCCCCACTTTACAAACATTTGTACTTAGGAATACGAGCCCATACAGGGGTGCTGTTTCCTCGAACAGTTATTTTAGATTGTCCTACATCGCATTCTGGCTTACAAAGAAACTCCAGAATGGAAACCGTTTGCAATCTGGGGAATAGCTATATTAAAACAAATCCCACCAACTGTATTACTATTGTAAACTGTGCCTGTTGCCACCTCAGAAACAAACAAGTAAATCAATCCCTTTTGCAGATCATGCTGACTATTCAGTCTTGTATTTCTACATATTCTTCTATTCTCTCCTTTTTAGTGAGATTCCATTATGCTTCTGAGTATCAATGATGAGCTGACTTGTCTATAATTCCCTGGACATATTCTGCCTATCTTTTCTTTATTCCAGCTGTCTGCCAGACCTCTACCTCTACACCATCTCCTTACATATTAGGGAAAAGCACAGTAATAGCACAGCTATTACTATTAGAATCTTCCAAAACATGTGGATGTAATCCATCCCAGCAAGTTGCTGTCTTTAGGATTTTAGTTTGTTCAATATATTTGCATTTTAAAACTTGAAACACACTAATCTCATCAGTCATCTCCTCTTTCAATATTGCCTACCTGTTCTATCTCCCTGGTAAATACTGAAGTGAAATAATTATTTACAGTCTGCTCTCTTTCTATTATTCATGATGTTATCATGTCCATCCCTTGATGGTCCTAATCCCATCGTAATTGATATACCTGTAAAATATTTTACTATTTTGTTTAATGATCCTTGTTAACTTAGTTGCACAGTTCTTTTTTATCTTACTAATTAATTTTCTTGGTTTCTCTCCAAATTTCTTTGCGTTCTCTTTATCATGCATTCGTCTGCCTGTCTATTGATATGCCTTTTCCTAACCCTGCTTGTTCCCATCTTGATTCATCAATTTGACTCCAACAGGTGTTTAGTTTGTTCTTTCTTTTAGTACTGTGATCGCTTGCAAAATGTCGTCCACTACTTTATTTTCTGTTTGTCAAGTTTATTTTCTCAAGTTCTATCTTCTGTCCTTCAAAATCACTTATTTTCCAAATTATGGTTTTCATTGGAGGTATGACCTTGCAAGTATATTGCCTTAAAACATAGAACATTATTGTCAACACAGCCTACATGTTCTACTTTTAATCTTCTAGCAATAGTTGCTTATTTATTTAGAAAGCATGTTGTTCCATTTGATTTTAACACTGCTACAGTTGTATCTGTTAAAGTATTGTAGCTGGATGTAAGATTTTCCAGTTTTAGTGAATTTGAATGGTACAGCACCAAAGGAAAATACTGACGAGTAATTCAGTTAATCCCACTCCCCTGTAAGTTTGCATTCTTTTGAGTTTGTACTCTAGTCCTTTTCAAAAGTGTCCATTGAATCTGTTTGCACCCCTCTCATCAGGAAAATACATTTGATATACTAGCCAGTTTTGTAGTTTTAAAAAGTCCCCCCCCCCCCCCCCCCCCCAATAGGCATCTCCAGATTGTTTGAAAAATATCTTTAAGAATTTGACTTCTGTTAACTGATCTATCAGCCAGTGGATACAGTTATACTTGATTTATTTCACCTAATACGTCCAAAAAAAACTTCTTGTATTCCTCTCTTCAAACAATCTTAGTTTCTCCAGTGTATCCACATAATTGTAATATTTTCATCCTAGAGCTGTTCTACTGAATCTGTTTTGCGAGATAACTTTTGTGACTGCTGGAGAGCATGATTTGCATTGGAATTTTGTTATGGAAGCAGTACAGTCGACTTCTAATTAATTATGAAATTTGTTTTCATTCTACTTAATTATAAAGCAGGATGTGCTACTGAGTCAACAGTTGAGAAGTTGATGGCGGGGGATAAACTGGATTAGCTAGCGGCATGCAATTAGCACAGGAGCCAGGGGTTTGAACAGTATATGGACAGAGACAAATAGGCCAGAGGGTTGAGGAGTAATGCTGTAGTGGAGTTCCTGACCCCATATGCCTATTGATCAGCAGGTGAGAATGTTAAGAAGCAAAACGTTAAATAATGGGTACTATCTAAGAGAAGTCTGTAGTTGGAGCATGCAGTGGCCAGAGGAGTTGAGTAGGTGTGCAAAAATCTGGTACATTTGTGGGAATGTTGGCCGATGATTGCACACTTTTTAGTACCAATCACAATTTGTCAGGTACTGAAGCAGTCTATGTTCAAATGCAGCAAGATCTGAACAATATCCAGGTTGGGCTGACAAGTGGCAGGTAACAGTTGGCCCACATGCCAGGGAATGGCAATCTCTTATAGGAGACTATCTAACCACTGTCCTTTTATATTAATCAGCATTATCATCATTGAATCCCTCACAGTCATCATTCTGGGGGTTACCATTGACCAGAAATTTAATTGGACTTCCCATATAAATATAGTAGCTACAAGAGCAAATCAAAGGTGAGAAGTATTGTAGCAAGTCGCTCACTTCCTGACTCTCCAAAGCCTGTCTGTCATTTACAAGACACGCAGTATAGTGTGATGGAATACACCCTACTTGCTTGCATGAGTGCAGCTCCAACAACACTAAGCTTGACGTTATCTAGGACAAAACAGCCTGCACCACAGCCTCAAGCATTCACTCTCTCTGCTTCTCAATGGACAGCAAACCAGGAAGCAAAATGTACTAATTAGTCTTCACTTTTTAAAATACTTTATGCAGAAATTGTGTTTGGGACCAGTAGCTAGAAGACATAAACTTGAAGTTTTCTTCATTGGATCCGATCTGGCCTTATCATCTGGAGAATTTTAACATTCCACAGATTTAAAAGTTCTCTTCCTGGGCCAGAGAGCTTGTTTCTAAGAAGTTGTGATTTCTTGCCTAAAGGTTTGCCTACACCTCATTAACAAGGTGCATGTTTTACAATGGTGTTTAAACAGGAGTATTACAGCGTGAAAAGGAAAGTTCCCGGTTCATTGATTTCAAAAGATTGTTGTTTTGTGTTTAACTACACAGAAGCTGACACCAGAAATGGTTGCCAGTTTCAGTAATAATGATAGTGCAGAATCAATGGGCCAAATGGTCTCTACTTGTAATGTGGCGATTCTGTGACTAACAGTCCCCTTTAGCAACAATTCATTCTCCCAGACAGGCCTTCGCCTGTTCCTCTGTCTCAGCTCCACCTCCTCCTATCATTTATTTTTTCCCCTTACCCAAACCCCCTTCCCTAGTGTATATATACCAATCTTATTCTAGCTACAACTGGTTCTTAAACAAGGTTACTGGACTCAAAACGTTTAACTCTACTTTCTCTCTGCAGATGCTACCAGATTTGAGCATTTCCAGCAAATTTTGATTTTCTTTTTAAATGTCCACGTCTATGACAAAAGTCTCAGCTGGTCAAACAGATGAATTATATCCTCCTGTTTAAATGCAAGATTTCTTTTTTTGACCTTTACATTTGCTCCTATGCTTCAAACTTACAAAAGTTTTTTGTTCAGAAGCAGATTTTACAGTGCCTCTGATTTATAGGCAGGTCATACTTTTGCCCAGGAAAATTCTTACAATCTGCTTTAAGAACTTCATCCTGTTGATGATCAAAAAAAATTCAATCTCTGTCTGTCTCAAATGTTGGAGACTGAAAGCCTGCTTAGCTGCTTTTCTTTCTTCATTCACAGATGAGGGCATCGCTGACTAAGCCAGCATTTATTACCCACCTTAATTGCCCAGAGGGCAGTTAAGAGTTAACCATGTGGTTCACTAATACTATTTAGCAAAGGAAATTGCCATCCTTCCGTGGTCAGGCCTATTTGATGGACTTCTTCTGTGGTCATGATTTTATCTTGTACATAGTTATATAGATTAGCTAATATTCTATAAAAATTCAGACATTGAAATTTTGGTTACTGAATGATTCTTAGTACAATATATGTTTGATTTGTAATGATACATTTGCATACCTCTTAGTTTAGAGATGGACAACTTGGTTCAGTTGAATCTTTTTAATCAGTATAAACAGTGTGGGGGCATTCTTAAATAAGTCAAGGCAGCAAAGAGAGGATATGAGATACCACTGGCAGATAAAGTAAGGATAATCCAAAAAGGTTTTACAAACATGTTAAGAGCAAGAGGATGGGGCCTCTTAAAGATGAAGGAGGTTTTCATTGTGTTGAACCCTAGGAGTTGGGAGAGATGCTAAATGAATAGTTCATATCCGTTTTTACTGTGGAGAAAGAAATGGAGCCTAGAGAAAGCAGACGAATAAACTTTGATGTTGTAAAAAAAAATCACTTTCCAGAAGAGAAAGTTCAGGAGGTCTTAAAGAAAATAAAGGTGGATAATTCTCTGGGTCCTGATCCATTGTATCCCAGAAGATTGTGGGAAGTAAGGGAAGAAATTGTGGAACCCCTGGCAGAAGTATTTGCATCATCTATAACTGAGTGAGGGTCTGATGACTGGAGGGTGGCTGATGATGTATCTTTGTTCCGGAAAGATTGTAAGGAGAAACTGGAAAACTGCGGACCTGTGAGTCTGACTTCCGTTGTAGGTAAGTTGTTGGAGATGATTATTAAAAAAAATAGGATTTGTGGACATTTAGAGGGGCAGAAATTGATTAGGCATAGTCAGCATGGTTTTGAGCAAGGAAACTCATATATCAAATTTAATTGAGTTTTTTTTTAGGAAGTTACCGAAAAGGTGGTTGACAGTGCAGTAAACATTGTTTATTTAAATTTTAGTGAGACTTTTAACAGGGTTCCGCATGATAAACTGATTAGTAAAGTTAGATCACGTGGGATTCACGATGAGCCTGCCAATTGGATACATAATTGGCTTAACGGCAGGAGACACAGTGATGGTGGAGGGTTGCTTTTCGTAATGGAGGCCTGTCGTCAGTGGTGTTCCACAAGGATCGGTTCTGGGTCCTTTTTTTTGTTTGTCATTTTTATATAAATGATTTGGATGAGAATATAAAAAGCAGGGTTAATGCATTTGCAGGTGACCCCAAAATACGTAGCATAGTAGACAGTGAGGAATGTTTTCTAAAGATTAACCTATTTGACCAAGATCCCTTAGTAATGAGTTGAAAAATGGCAGATGGAGTTCAATCTGAATAAATGCAATGTATTAAATTTCAGTACAACAAACGAGGGTAGGGCTTATAAAGTTTAATGGTAGGGCCATGGGTAGTGTTGTATAGCAGAGGAATCTAGGGGTATGGGTATATAATTCCTTGAAGTTTGCCTAGCACATAGACAAGGTAGTTAAAAAAGGCATTTGGCAGGCATGCCTTTATTGCTCAGTCCTTTTGAGTGTAGGAGTTAGCAAGTCATGTTGAGGTTGTACAGGATGTTGGTGACGTCTCTTCTGGAATTTGTGTCCAGTTCTTGTCGCCCAGTTATAGGAAGGTTATTATCAAGCCCCAGAGATTTATCAGGATGATGCCACGTATGGAAGGTCTGAGTTGTAAAGAAAGGCTGGGACTTCTTTCACTGGAGTGTAGGAGGTTGAGAGGCAACCGATAAAAGTTTGAAATAATGAGGTATAGATACAGATAATGGTAATTTTTTTTCCCTAGCTTAGGGATTTCTAGAATAGGGAGCACTTTTTAATGTGAGAGGAGAGGTTTTTGTTAGAATACATGAAAGGCAAATTTTTTTAAGCAGAGGGTGGTTCACATGTGGAATGAACTTGCTAAGAAAGTGGTGGATACGGGTACAATTACAACATTTAAAAGGCATTTGGATAGATAAGTGAATAGGAAATGTTTGGAGAGATGTGGGACTAGTTTAGTTTGGGATTATGTTTGGCAAAGACTGGTTGGACCAGAGGGTCTGCTTCCGTGCTATTTGACTCTGTGTTACCTTTACCTTTAAATCAATTCTCTTGTTCTTATTTTATGTTCCTAAATGGTGTAATTTAGCATTTAAAACATAATGTTCTGCATAATCGAAGGCTTTGAAATCAAATTTGCTCTTTTCCTTACATTGTGTTGCGATCTTTGTTCTGAATGAAACATTTGTTATTTTGGAGCACTTTGCAGGGGTGCAATTCAGAGTCTTCAACCTCAAAACAGCAATTTTATCATTTGAATTTGCAAGAGAACAAAATGTATGCAGCAACTCTCTAGACTACTAAGCAACTCTCTAGACTACTAATAAAATTATTTATAAATCTGGATGTAGGTTTGTTTGCTGAGCTGCAAGGTTTGGTTTCAGATGTTTTGTCACCATACTAGGTAACATCAGTGAGCCTCCGGATGAAGCACTGGTGGTCTGACCCGCTTCTTGTTTGTTTCCTTGGGGTGGTGGTGACATTTCCTGTCATTTTTCTCAGGTGGTGGTAAATGAGATCCAAGTGGTGGGCAGCACGGTGGCACAGTGGTTAGCGCTGCTGCCTCACAGCGCCAGAGACCCGGGTTCAATTCCCGCCTCAGGCGACTCTCTGTGTGGAGTTTGCACATTCTCCCCGTGTCTGCGTGGGTTTCCTCCGGGTGCTCCGGTTTCCTCCCACAATCCAAAAATGTGCAGGTTAGGTGAATTGGCCATGCTAAATTGCCCGTAGTGTTAGGTGAAGGGGTAAATGTAAGAGTATGGGTTTGGGTGGTATACGCTTCAGCGGGTCGGTGTGGACTTGTTGGGCCGAAGGGCCTGTTTCCACACTGTAAGTAATCTAATCTAAAAAAGTAATCTAATCTAATCTAATCAAGTCAATGTGTTAGTTGATAGAGTTCCGGTTGGAATGCCATGCTTCTAGGAATTCTCACGCATGTCATGATTTGGCTTGTCCTAAGTTGGATATGTTGTCCCAGTTGAAGTGATATGTAGTGTTTGTTACAGTTCTTGCATTTTTGCACTACATTGGACAAACTGGCAGAAAAATAGCCACTAAGATACATGAACATGAACATAAATTAACCACAAAAAGACATAATCTTTGAAGTTCTAAATTGGAGAAAGGCAAATTTTGATGATATTGGGCAAGAACTTTCAAAAGCTGATTGGGGGCAAATGTTCTCAGGTAAAGGGTTGGCTGGAAAATGGGAAGCCTTCGGAAATGAGATAACGAGAATCCAAAGAAAGTAAACTCCTGTTAGAGTGAAAATGGGAAGGCTGGTAGGTATAGGGAATGCTGGATGATGAAAGAAATTGAGGGTTTGGCTAAGAAAAAGAAGGAAGCATATGTCAGGTATAGACAGGATAGACTGAGTGAATCCTTAGAGTATAAAGGCAGTAGGAGTATAGTTAAAAGGGAAATCAGGAGGGTAAAAAGGGTACATTAGATAGCTTTAGCAAATAGAATTAAGGAGAATTCTAAGGGTTATTACAAATAAATTAAGAATAAAAGGGTAACTAGGAAGAGAATAAGGCCCCTCAAAGATCAGCAAGGTGGCCTTTATGTAGAGCTGCAGAAAATGGGAGAGATACTAAATGAGTATTTTGCATCAGTATTAACTGTGGAAAAGAATGTGAAAGATACAGAATGTAGGGAAATAGATGGTGACACCTTAAAAAATGTCCATATAACAGCGGAGGAAGTGCTGGATGTCTTGAAATACATAAAGGTGGATAAATCCCCAGGACCTGATCAGGTGTACCCTAGAACTCTGTGGGAAGCTAGAGAAGTGATTACTGGGCCTCTTGCTGAGATATTTGTATCATCGATAGTCACAGGTGAGGTTCCGGAAGACTGGAGGTTGGCAAACATGGTGCCACTGTTTAAGAAAGGTGGTAAGGACAAGCCAGGGAACTATAGACCAGTGAGCCTGACGTTGGTGGTGGGCCTGATGTTGTTGGAGGGAATCCTGAAGGACAGGATGTACATGTATTTGGAAAGGCACGGACTGATTAGGGATAGTCAACATGACTTTGTACGTGGGAAATAATGTCTCACAAACTTAGTTGAGTTTTTTGAAGAAGTAACAAAGAGGATTGAGGGCCAAGTGGTAGATGTGACCTATATGGACTTCAGGAAGGCGTTCGACAAGGTTCCACATGGGAGACTGGTTAGCAAGATTAGATCTCACGGAATAGAGGGAGAACTAGCCATTTGGATACAGAACTGGCTCAAAGGTAGAAGACAGGGTGGTAGTGGAGGGTTGTTTTTCAGGGTGCTGGGTCGTTTATATAAATGATTTGGATGTGAGCATAAGTGGCATGGTTAGTATGTTTGCAGATGACACCAAAATTGGAGGTGTAGTGGACATTCAAGAAGGTTACCTCAGATTACAACAGGATTTTGACCAGATGGGCCAATGGGCTGAGAAGTAGCAGATGGAGTTTAATTCAGATAAATGAGAGGGACTGCATTTTGGGAAAGCAAATCTTAGCAGGACTTGTACACTTAATGGTAAGGTCCTAGGGCGTGTTGCTGAACAAAGAGACCTTGGAGTGCAGGTTCATATCTCCTTGAAAGTGGAGTCGCAGGTAGATAGGATAGTGAAGTGGGTGTTTGGTATGCTTTCCTTTATTGGTCAGTGTATTAAGTACGGGAGATGGGAGGTCATGTGGCAGCTGTACAGGACATTGGTTAGGCCACTGCTGGAATATTGCGTGCAGTTCTGGTCTCCTTCCTATTAGAAAGATGTTATGAAACTTGGAAAGGTTCAGAAAAGATTTACGAGGATGTTACCAGGGTTGGAGGGTTTGAGCTAGAAGGAGAGGTTGAACAGGCTGGGGCTGTTTTCCCTGGAGCGTCGGAGGCTGAGGAGTGACATTATAGAGGTTTACAAAATTGAGGTGCATGGATAGGATAAATAGACAGTTTTTTCCCTGGGGTCAGGGAGTCGAGAACTAGAGGACATAGGGTGAGAGGGGAAAGATATAATTGAGACCTACGGGGCAACTTTGTCCACAAAGAGTATAGTACGTGTATGGGATGAGCTGCCAGAGGAAGTGGTGGATGTGGGCCAGGTGCTGGCAGGTGGGACAGGATTGGGTTGGGCTATCTGATCGGCATGGATGAGTTGGACCGAAGGGTCTGTTTCCATGCTGTACACCTGAGTCTATGACTCTACACTCACTAGTATCCTTAAATACGGATGAGGAAGGGCACCACTTCGACTGGGACAACACATCCATCCTAGGACAAGCCAAACAAATACACGTGAGAATTCCCAGAAGCACGGTATTCCAACTGGAACTCTGTCAACAAACACATTGACTTGGATCCCGTTTACACCCCTTGAGAAAAAGGACAGAAAATAACATCATAGGAAATGATGTAAACAACTCGAGGAAACCTAAACCATAAAGAAAAAGCTGGGCATACCAGCAATGCTTCGTCCGGAGGGTCACTGATGTTATCTAGTATGGTGGCGAAACATCTGAAATTGAACTTTCCAGCTCAGTGAGCAAACCTACACCCAGAACTTCAACCTGACCTACAAATCTTCTCAAAACTCGCATTATTTATAAATACTGAGAGTTAACAGAATGTTAGTCAGAAATAAACAGTGATTTGCAAATCAAAAGTGCAATGTATTTTAGCCAAAAGATCTGAAAATGAAATCTAATGTTGAATAATCTAATGCAAATACTGAATTTCACATTGCAGGAACTAATGGGATTTATATAATTTGTTTAATGGATGTTTGTGAAGCATGCTTTTTTTTGTGCAAGGCCTCGAATTCATTTTATTGGCTGCAGAAGGCACTCCTTTCCACTTTATCGTAGAATGACTGCAAATTGGACTGATCCAAATATTCGGAATGAATCTTGTCATTAGCCAATATGGTTTGCAATAACAGCTCAAAGAGCCGTACTTCAGAAGCACAGTTGTATTATTTTAGTCAAATGTTCTAGGTTCTAATATTAAGGAGCAGCAATATAATTTTGTTTCATCTCGAGATTTAACTGAAAAGATTTCCTGGCAAATCATGCATTGAAACATATAAAATTCAGATCTGAATGAAAGACCATTTGAAATGATCAACTACTCTTGCTTATCCTCTTTTGATTCTATGCATTTATTGCTGAACAGGACAAATACAGGACATTCAGCTTCTGATTTTAATTGCATCTCAATTGCAGATGATTATGTTGCAATAGGAACTGACTGTGACCATATGGCAGCTCAAATTGAAGAGAATATCCTTTTTTTTCATCTGAATATCCTCTCCAGATGATGTTCATAAGCTGTCCTCTAGAAAATATTTCATTTGCTGAATGTTTAAGTGATGGAGTGTACATTCTGTCTTGTCATTTCTGTAATGACCATCACCAATCAGAACTGCCCATAATTCAACATGAGCTAAAATAAATTGCCCATCTCACTTAATGGGATAGAAGGGTTATTTGGTGTAGGAAGTAGAGTACTGATGTTCATTTTTCTTTTGTAATGACCATTTTTACGCTTTATTGGAAGTACAACATGGCTTTACCATGTATTGCCATTCTTTACCTCGTCTGAGCGTGCTGTATACTGATTGTGAATTCAACATTCCTTCTGCTAACATTGCTAATCTTGAGCATAAGTATACAAAATTCCATGCCTAGCAGAAATAGACTTGCAAATAAACATTGAGAAAGTTTGGTTTGTTTTTGCAGCAATAAATTTACAAGCTCTTGACCAACAAAGATATAGGCATTTGAGTCCCTATAGTATATGTTGATTTGTAGTTCCTCTTCTGCAAATACAAGAATTAAAAATCAAAAACTGGTTTACGCAAAACGTTTTTTTGTGTCAAACCTTTGTGTGGGTGGAGGTGGTAATGTAACACTCAATGAGGAGCTAAAGCCAATTTATGTTGTAAAGCTGCTATTTAGATAGTGATTTCCACCTCTTATTTCCAACCTCTAGAAACATTAGCTTTTCTTAGCGGAACTATCAAAATAAATTATAAAAGGATAGCCACCGATGAGCCAAAGCAGAAAGGATAGTCGCTTTTGGTTATCTCCTAAACCAAAGTTCAAAATAAACTCATTCAGCGGCTTCAGTAATTGATATTCTTTGAAATTTGATGTTTTATGATGGAATTAAGTTAAAATGTAATTATTCTGGATTTTGGCTATGATTCCTTAATTTAATTGATACTTGTATTCCAAGAGATGGGCAATACAGATATGAAATACAAAAACCGAGTGCGAAGCAGGATAGCTAACCTAAAAGATACCAAAAACCCCAATTTAAGGAAGAATGTTCTCTGTGGAAATATTACACCAGAACAAATTGCAAGAATGACTGCTGAGGTAAGGCAGTGTTATTATTGAGATGTTTTATTTCGCATTTAAACAAAATCATGACCTTTTCAATAATGTAAATACATGTATCAGAATCGTCATGCCAAATGGCTACTGTCATTATAATGTTTGTTAAAAGTAGTAAAACAATTTAAGTTGCCACAGAAGATTCTAAAAGCGCAGAATGTATTGAAAACACTTGCTCTAAATACATTATACCATTTCACCAATCTGTCGATACTAAATACATTGAAATTAAGTCCTGTTTGCATTAAAATATCTGCCACTAGATGTTGCTGTCAAACTATTAATGGCATGCAAGAAAGATTTTCTAATGCTTGCATGTTGACATGTATTGCTGCCTTCATGTAACAAATTTATATGTATTAGAATTGGGCCTTTTAAAGATTTGGAGTTGTTTTAATTAAAAATATTTTTTCATTGTGATTCCGGAGCCTTAATTCATTAATGAGCATTACTGAAGCTGAACTCTGCTAAACATTTTTAAAACAACTTCTAATGATTGCATAATTGTACTTGAATACATGGTTCAAAAGTTCTGTGAAGAACAGTTTTGTTGCATAACCAGTGTTTTTGAATGTTATTGCCATCTTTCCAGACATCAAGAATGATCTTTCAGGTGTTTGTAATAACTACTCTGTCCGAAATCTTGAAATCAAAATAGTTTGGTATTTTATTCTAACCAGGGATGCCATTAGCAGCGTGCTGATTTGTAATTTGCTAATTATTAGAATCATAGAATTTTGGGGTACAGCAGGATGCTGTTTGGCCCATTGTGTCTGTACCAGCTCATGAAAGAGCTGTCCACCTCGACCCATTCTCCATTAGCCCTCTAAATTCAAAACTTCCAAATATCGGAGAGAAAATTATGGGCATTAGATTAGATTCCCTATGGTGTGTCAACAGGCCCGACGGCCCAACAAGTCCAAACCGACCCTTCGAAGAGTAACCCACCCAGACTGTTTCCCTCTGACTAATGCAACTAATACTATGGGCAGTTTAGTATGGCCAATTCACCTGCACATCTTTGGACTGTGGGAGGAGAACCCAGAGGAAACCCTTGCAGACGCTGGGACAATGTGCAAACTCCACACAGACAATTGCCCGAGGCTGGATTCTAACCTGGGTTCCCAGTGTTGTGAGGCAGCAGTGCTAACCACTGAGCCACCATGCCGCCTCCATTATAAATTGGTTCAGAATTATTTCACATAGCAGTGTTTGAAGGGGTGTTTTATTTTGCAGGTTTCATCTACATTGACACATGCTAAAATTTGAGGATGTTTGCTGTTTTGAGAATGTATTCTCATTGTACTTTAAAAATGCTTTTATCTGGTTCCTTCACACAGTACAGGGTTAAAGGCAGGATTCTTGTCACTGTGGAGGAACAGAGGGGTCTTGGGGCCTACATCTGCAGATCCCTCAAAGTTGCCACCCAAGTTGATAGGATTATTAAGAAGGCGTATGATGTGTTGGCTTTCATTAGCAGGGGGATTGAGTTTAAGAGCTGTGAGGTTATACTGTAGAGCAGTCATGCCTTGGTTAAACCACATTTGGAATATTGTGTTCAGTTCTGGTCGCTTCATTATAGGAAGAGTCTGGAAAAGAGCTTTAGAATGGTGCAGAGGAGATTTACCAGGATAATGCCTGGACTGGAGATAATATCTTCTGACAAAAGGTTGATGGTGCTAAGGCTTTCTCATTGGAATGAAGAAAGATGAGAAGTGATTTGATAGAGGTGTACAGGATGTTGAGCTGCAAAGAGAGTGTGAACAATCAGAATTTTTCCTAGAGGGGAAATGGCTTTCACAAAGGAGCATAATTTTAAGATGATTGTGGGAAGGTTTAAGTGAGATGTCAGAAGTCTGTTCTTTACAGAGTGTTGGGTTCCTGGAATGCATTGTCAGCAGTGGTAGTAGTAGAGTCGGATACATTAGGGACAATTTAGGCAACTGTTGGATAGGCAAATGGATGATAGCAAAATAAAGAGTGTGGGTTAGTTTGATCTTTAGAGTAGGATAAAAGGTCGGCGCAACATCTGAGGCCAAAGGGCCTGTACTATGGTATACTGTTCTATGTTCTACCCACCTGTAGAAACCGAGCTTTCCCTCACTTGTGTATGAACACAAATCAGCTCCTTAACTGATAAGTTATACTTAGCCTAGTGTTACTGATTTTGCCCCTCAGTCAAAAGGTTGCACACCCCACTCCATGGCTTGACAATATCCTTCAGGCTGACCTTTTCATGCAGTGTTGAGAAAGTAGTATATGTTGTTCGAGATACTGCCTTTTGAATTAAATACAAAACCAAAGCCCTGTTTTTTTCCCCCTTATGCTGACATAAAAGGTTCCATAGCATTATTCAAAGATACAGTGAGAGAATTGTCAGTATCCTAAGTAATATTTATCCCTCAACCACCAACATTATCTGGACATTCATTCCTCAAACAGCAACGAGATACTACTATTGTGTGAAAATTGGCTGCTACATTTCCCTATTTTACAACAGTGACCTTCCTTCACAAATACTGTATTGGCTGTAAAGATCTTTTTGAGCTGTCACCAGGTTTGCAAAAGACTTTATTTATTGCAAATCCTTTCTATTCCTTTATAACCCTTGATTCAGTTTACACACTTGACTTTGCAATGTCAATTAAATTTACAACACCCAGAGAATACAGGCAGACACACGAAAGCAATATTTCAGTCCATAGATTTAATCTCATTCAGAGTCTCTCCTTGTTCTTGCAGTCCACTCTTTATACTGTTTTCTGTATTCTTGCTTCATACTAATTTAAAGTTCTTTCCTGGCCTTCTGTGTTATTGCAATACTGTTGTGGTGCACTATGCCGTTTACCCTCTCAATGCATTTTGAAATGTTGATCATAGCCATGTACATTCCACACATTAAATTACAAATAAATCCCTTGCCAGAGGTTAGATTAGATTCCCTACAATGTGGAAACAGGCCCTTCAGCCCAACAAGTCCACACCGACCCTCTGAAGAGTGACTCACCCAGACCCATTTCCTTCTGACTAATGCACCTTACACTATGGGCAATTTAGCAGTGCCAGTTCACCTAACTTGCACATCTTTGGACTGTGGGAGGAAACCAGAGTACCTGGAGGAAACCCACTCAAACACTGGGAGAATGTGCAAACTCCACACACAGTCACCCGAGGCTGGAATCGAACCTGGGTCCTTGGCGCTGTGAGGCTGCAGTGCTAACCATTAAACCACCGTGCTGCCTGTGCCCCCAGAAATTTGAGTGTACCCTGATTTTTCATTGTTAATACTTGGTGTGACCTTTCTTCAAGTATTTAATGTGGAGGCAGTTAGGGACAGTGCAGGGAGGATAGTGAGGCAAAAAGTATCAATATAATTATGTTCTCTCTGCAAATTTATGTCGAACCGGTTTTTAAAATCTATCTGTTCAGAGATGTCATTACATCATTCTGGAACAAGTGGACTTGAACCTGGCCATCCCTGGTCCAGGGCAGGGACATTACCACTGTGCCACAAGAGATCCTCTAAAGAGAAGTCAAGAGAGTTTTGAGGAGATGCATTGTTGTTGCCCAATGAAAAAGCTCTCCTTGTGTAGAAGCCACAGCCAGCAGCTGTTCGCCATAAATTTGGCAGAGGTCTTTTTGCCAACTTATTGCAGGTGATGTATGAATGATACTGGGCTGAAATAAATGTTGGGCCCATTACGGCCACATACAAGCAGGCCAAACATCTGTAATATGAACCCAGTGCAATATTTTCTTTCTTTGAAAATGGTGAACTGCATCAGGATGACAAATTGGTGTCCACAGTTTTCCAGACTTACTTATATTTCCAATGTACTGACTATGTTGTGTCCACAGTGGGCGGCACAGTCATGCAGTGGTTAGCACTGCTCCCTCACAGTGCCAGTGACCTGGGTTCAATTCCTGCCTCAGGTCTGTCTGTGTGGAGTTTGCACATTCTCCCTGTGTCTGTGTGGGTTTCCTCTGGGTGCTCTGGCTTCCTCCCACAGTCCAAAAATGTGCAGGTTAGGTGAATTTGCCGTGCTAAATTGTCCGTAGTGTTCGGTGAAGGGAAATGGGTCTGAGTAGGTTGCGCTTCAGTGGGTTGGTGTGGACTTGTTGGGCCGAAGGGCCTGTTTCCACACTGTAAGTGATCTAATCTAATCTAAAAGCAGGTGTAAAGAAAGTCTTTTGGTCTTTTTTTATTATATACAAGCAAAAAAGTGAATAGTTAGGTACTTCAGAATTCCCAACGGGATGAATTTTTTTTAGTATCCTAACTTTTAATGTTCTAAATTATGACATTAGATACCACACTTAACCAAAAATTAAATACATTAAATAGTGATTTGGGGTTGAAGACACTTGCTGCGAGGAACTTGCAATACACTACATACTTAACCAATATTTCAATTCTTGTGTGTGTTTTTTCTTTGAAAATCGACTGTGACAATCAAAAGATGTAGTGATCCCACTACGCATGTTGGAGGTGACACCATTTTGAAATTTGCAACCCTGACCTCATTGTGATTTAAAAGGTGGCTGCCGTGTGATTTAAGGTGAAGTAGAAACATCATTAAGATTTAATTTATCTTGAATAGGTGTAGAAAGATTAAATTATATCCCTGTTATTCCCAGGCAGTGGAATTTTCTTTCACTTTGATAAAGTTCATGTAGTATCTTGAGTAGAAAGGGGCATTAACGATTTCTTTAAAACTAGTTTCATTCTGGATTGAGATGCAATTTGACAAGAATCAAGCTCCCATTCAAATAAAGTATTGAAATTTTTAAACAGTTTGGATCCTACTGGTGTTTGGTGCAACTATATCTGTGTACTGATGTTCGCATTACGTGGGAATCTGACCTGAAATATTGATTGTTTCGAGCCTCTCTCTCTCCACCCCCCAACTTAAAAAGAAGCAAGCTAAATATTCAGCCAGTTGTGCTTGATGCACTTTTCATAACTCAAAATCTGCTATCACTGATCATCATCCTGACTTTTACACTTGTATCAAAATGGATACATACATTGGTCATCTCACACGTAATAGACATTCAGCCTGAAAACCTGGTAATTTCTTTGGAATTGAGTAATGTAGCCATTTTTAATGTAGCTTTATGTGTGTTGGCTTATTAAAAGTTGTCAAATCACTTATAGTGGTATTGACACGAGAGCATTTCTTGGGCAGCAGCAGCAAGAAACAGACTGCAGTTACAGTTCTTGGGTTAGCTGGATACTGAACCATACTGAATTGCTTCTTGATATGCGTTTAATCAACCTTAACTGTGTGACTTCTTTAAATGAAGAAATATGTGAACTGGTAGATCATCAGGGCTGAAAATCAACAATGCAATTAGTGTTTTCTACCAGGTAGGGATTTTTACAAAAACACATTCAGTTTCCTGTAGTTTGAAAGGCTAAAATATCTAAATTGGAAGAATATTGTAAATGAAAAATTTATTTTGAGCCTTCTTCGTAAGACATATTTAAAATACATGTAACCTGGGCTCAAATGTGTTTTTATTTAAAATATTTTACCTTCTGACTTCTTTTTTCACCAAAAATAAAGGAAATGGCAAGTGACGAACTGAGAGAGATTCGGAAAGCTTTAACAAATGAAGCTATCAGAGAGCGCCAAATGGCCAAGACTGGTGGTACTGAAACTGCCCTCTTCACTTGTGGGAGGTGCAAACAGAAGAACTGTACTTATACACAGGTAAGAATGAGGTTGATGTTATGAGGGCCAATTAAGTAGTCCTGAGCATTTGTTCAAAAGTTGCAAAGAAGCATTATTAAATTAGTAGAGCAGAACTGGAACCAGTTTTTTTTTTCAGTCTACCTGTTTTAATAAGTGAAATACTCATTTCATTGGTTGTCCTATTTAAGGGTTTTTGTGGTTTTCATGAATACAAAGGATGCTTTTTCTTTTCTCTCCCTCTCTGTGCTTATTTACATCAAAAATAATTGCACCTCTGGTTGAAGAAGCTGCATTGTGCTGTCCAGAAAAATATTGATTTAGATGACCCTAACACTTCTGTCTAATTTACCTGATTGTCATTTTGCAGCTGTATTATGTTATTGTGGTGATGCACTTCCTAACTACAGTGGCTTACTGATGGTATCATATGCCCATTCTGGGTGTTGAAAATAGCCATGTTTGTATCATCATGTTTCATTTTGTGCACTGATGCTTCAGCAAAACACAATGACATAATATGGATGAAGTACAGACCAAGAGGGCAATGTTGTGGCTTGATATCTCAGACCATTTATCTGCTGAACAGTAAGTCTGGTTAGTTCTGTTTCACTGAGGGTTTTCCCCCTCCTCATGCGTCCCAGGTAGTTGCCAGAATACTGCCCCCTCTTAGCATGGTGCTATATTGTCCTCGTGGTATACCAAGAGAACTAGATCTTTTTATGCTTTCTTGACTATCCTTATGGCCTCATCCAGCATTTCTTGTACCTTGTGTACAGATGAAAAGAGTGAGCATAGAGTCATATAGCATGGAAATAGACCCTTTGGTCCAACCAGTCCATACCGAACATAATCTAAACTAAGTAAAAACAATGACTGCAGATGCTGAAAATCAAATACTGGATTAGTGGTGCTGGAAGAGCACAGCAGTTCAGGCAGCATCCAACGAGCAGCGAAATCAACGTTTCGGGCAAAAGCCCTTCATGAAGGGCTTTTGCCCGAAACGTTGATTTTGCTGCTCGTTGGATGCTACCTGAACTGCTGTGCTCTTCCAGCACCACTAATCCAGTATATAATCTAAACTAAACTAGTCCCACCTGTCTGCTATTGGCCCAAAACCATCCAAACCTTTCCTATTCGTATATCTGCCCAAATGTCTTTTAAACGTTGTACACGTTTTAAACACGCAAATCATCTTCTATTTTTAAAAAAATCGCCTCAGCTTTTTTAAATCTCTCTCCTTAACATGTGCCCCTGGTCTTGAAACTCCCCCATCTTAGGGAAAAAAAATAACTACCATCAACTCAGTCTATACCCCTCATTATAAACTGCCATCAGGTTACTCCTCCATCTCCTTTCAGGCTTTAGTGAAAAAAGTCCCAGCCTTTCTTTATACCTGGCAACATCCTGGTAAACCTCTTCTGAACCCTTTCCAGCTTGATAATATCCTTCCTATAGCGATGCGTTATGGACCAGGCCAGACCCTAACATTTCTAGTTGTTTTGAGCAAATGTAAAGTGGATATTCCAGGAGTGATACAGCCTGTCAAAAGCCCTCTGTTTTAAACAAAGCAGAATCTATTTACAGGAGTATCGAATGAAGCACAAACAAAAGAGAACAGAGTACAGAATAACTTAAGCTATCCAACCTAATGATGCTGTTCCAAATTCCTGCAACAATCCCCATAAACATCACTTGGTAAAAAAGGTAAAATCAAACAGTGTCTTGCAAGCAAGAGGGATGGCAGATTCAGAATGGAGTACCTTCTTCCATGTCGGATTTTCTTTGATCCGCAGCCTCGAGCAAACTGATTGATTGCTAAAACCAAAACAAACCAGAGAAAAGCTGAGTTGGGAGAACTGGCATAGGTGGGACCTCTACAAACTGCATGGTCTTCACCTGAACTTGTGGGGTTCTAATATCCGGGGTGGGGGGGGAAGTTTGCTAATGCTTTCCGGGTGGGTTTACACTAATTCACCGAGGGGGTGGAAACCCAAATTGCAGTTTGCGTTGAGAGTAGAGAGGTCTGAAATAGGGTTTCATTGTCGCATGAGGGCACTGGCAAGCAAGAAGTTGGAGTGGTTGGGGATAGCAGCAGCATTGTTAGTTAAGGATGGTATTGTGATTGCAGAAAGGATGTTTGGGGACTCCCACACTGAGATTGTATGGGCTGTGGTTAGAAACAGAAAACGCGAGGTCACCCTGTTGGGAGTTTTCTATAGGCCTCCGAATAGTTTCAGAGATGTAGAGGAAAGGATAGGAAAGATGATTCTGGATAAGAGCGATAGCAACAGGGTAGTTACTATGGGGGACTTTTAACTTGCTACATATTGACTGGGAATACTGTGGTTCAAGTACTTTAGATGGGTCAGTTTTTGTCCAATGTCTGCAGGAGGGTTTCCTGATACAGTATGTAGACAGGCCAACAAGGGGTGAGGCCACATTAGATTTGGTAATTGGTAATGGGTAATGAACCTGGCCAGGTGTTAGACTTTGAGGTAGGTGAGCACTTTGGTAGTGACCATAATTCAGTTGCGTCTATTTTTGCGATGGAAAGGGATAAGTATATACCACAAGGCAAGAGTTATACCTGGGGGAAAAGCAACTATGTTGCGACTAGGTGAGCTTTAGGATGCATAGGATGGGGAAGGAAACTGCAGGGGATGGGCACAATTGAAATGTGGAACTTATTCAAGGAACAGCTACTGTGGGTCCTTGTTAAGTATGTACTGATCAGGCAGGGAAGAGGTTGCCGAGCACGGGAGCTGTAGTTTACTAAGGAAGGAGCAGCAGGAATGCAGAATGCTGGCATAAGATTCTTGTTAGTGTAGATGAGGGATTGGTAAGACATGTTGAGGTTGCATAGGACATTAGGGATCTCCAGTGTCCATGTACATAGATCCCTGAAGGTTGCACCCAGGTTGATATGGTTGTTAAGAAGGCATACGGTGTGTTAGCTTTCATTGGCAGAGGGATTGAGTTTCGGAACCATGCTGCAGCTGCACAAAACTCTGGTGCGGCCACAGTTGGAATATTGCATACAGTTCTGGTCACCGCATTGTAAGAAGGATGTGGAAGCTTTAGAAAGGGCTCAGGAGATTTACTAGGATGTTGCCTAGTATGGAGGGAATGTGCAATGTGGAAAGGTTTGAGGGACTTGAGGCTATTTTCGTTGGAGAGAAGGTTGAGAGGCGACTCAATGGAGACATACAAGATGATCAGAGCATTAGATCGGGTAGACAGTGAGCCTGTTTCCTCAAATGGTGATGGCTAGCACGAGGGGAAATAGCTTTAAATTGAGGGACGGTAGATATAGGACAGATGTCAGAGGTAGTCTCTTTACTCCGAGTAATGGGGGCGTGGAATGCACGAAAATGGAATAGTGTGGGTTAGATGGGCTTCAGATTGGTTTCACAGGTCAACTCAACATAAAGAGACAAAACTGCGCTGTTATGTTCTAACTGGCTACTCCCATATCATTGTGCAAGTATTTGTTTTAAAACTTTAAAGTTTCTTTAAGTAGATAAACACAGATTCTGAAATTTATGGGTTTATGATCCCTCTGGAAAAAAAAACCAAGGACAACCTAACCTTGGTAAAGGTGTAACATCATCACAATAAGCGATCATTAGATACTGTATTTCAGAAGAGGCTTCACCAATGTCCTATGCACCCTCAACATGACTTACCAATTCCTTTACTCGAAGGACTGAGCAATGAAGGCAAGTGTGTCAAATGCCTTTTTAACCACCCTGTCTATATGTGACATAAACTACAAAGATTAATGTACCTGCACCCCTAGGTCCACCTGTTCTAATCAAGGCCCTACCATTTTTTATACCAAAATGCAATACCTCATATTTATCCAAGTTGAACTCCAACTACTGTTTTTCATTCTCATTTTTCAAACTCTTATTGACCTGTTTAGATTAGATTACATTACAGCGTGGAAACAGGCCCTTCGGCCCAACAAGTCCACACCACCCCGCCGAAGCGCAACCCACCCATATGCCACATTTACCCCTTACCTAACACTACGGGCAATTTAGCATGGCCAATTCACCTGACCTGCACATTTTTGGACTGTGGGAGGAAACCGGAGCACCCGGAGGAAACCCACGCAGACACGGGGAGAATGTGCAAACTCCACACAGAGTCGCCTGAGGCGGGAATTGAACCCGGGTCTCTGGCGCTGTGAGGCAGCAGTGCTAACCACTGTGCCACTGTGCCGCCCACATCAGGAACCCTTCGTAATCTTAGAAAACCTTCACTGCCTACCATACCATCAACTTTGGTGTCATCTGCAAACTTACTAACCATGCTTTCTATATTCTTATCCAAATCATTTATATAAATGACAAACAAAAGAGGACCCAGAACTAATCTCATCGGATCATTGCTCGTCACAGGCCTTCAGTCCAAAAAGCAATTTTCCACCATTATGCTGTCTCCTGTTAAGCTAATTATGTATCCAATTGGCAAGAGCATCCTGAGTCCCATATGACCTAGCTTTATTGATTAGTCTCCCATGTTGAACTTTGTCACCAGCTTTACTAAAGTCCAGGTCAGCAGTGTCTACTGCTCTGCCATCATCAGTCTTTTTGGTAACTGCCTTAAAAAAGTCAATCAAGTTAGTGAGATATGATTTCCTTCACACAAAACCATGCTGACTATCTCTAATCAATTTTTGCCACTCGAAATGTCCAAATCCTGATTTGGATTTGCTGAGGTGTACAAAAGTTTTAAAAATCACAATATCAGGTTATAGTCCAACAGATTTATTTGGAAGCACTAGTTTTCGGAGTGCCGTTCCTTCATTAGTTGTTGTGGAGTATAAGATTGTGGAACACAGAATTTATAGCAAAAGTTTACAGTGTGATGTAACTGAAATTGTATATTGAAAAGGACCTGGATTGTTTAAGATTAGATTAGATTAGATTACTTGCAGTGTGGAAACAGGCCCTTCAGCCCAACAAGTCCACACCGCCCCGCCGAAGCACAACCCACCCATATGCCACATTTACCCCTTACCTAACACTACGGGCAATTTAGCATGGCCAATTCACCTGACCTGCACATTTTTGGACTGTGGGAGGAAACCGGAGCACTCGGAGGAAACCCACGCAGACACAGGGAGAATGTGCAAACTCCACACAGTCAGTCGCCTGAGGTGGGAATTGAACCCGGGTCTCTGGCGCTGTGAGGCAGCAGTGCTAACCACTGTGCCACCGTGCCGCCCACGGCAGTTACCAAAGTCTGTCATCTTTTAGAAAGGGCATGTTGGTTTCAGTTCTTTCATATGTAAAACCCAAACTTAAAGTTACCTTCTCAAGTGAACTTTAACAATAGGTGCCATATTGGTCCAGAGAATGCTTTGAAGGTGTGAGGTGCCCTGTGTGAGGATGTCTGTGCTCCAATGTTCAGACTGATTCTAATCTAAAAAAGGGATTTATGGAATCTTACATGGATTCATGAAGTTTTTGAGCAAAATAAAATTTAATTCTGCAAGTAAATTTCACCCCACAAACTTGTGTTGGTGTGTCGGGGGGTAGGGTAGGGTTATAAGTATGTGTGAGCGTATGAGATGGGGTCTATGTGCATGTGGTGTAGTGCTGTAGTGTGACATGAACCCAGGGTCCCAGTTGAGACCATCCCATGGGTACTGAAATTGGCTATCAGCCTCTGCTCGGCCACTTTGCGATGTTGCCTGTCCTAAAGTCTACCTTGGAGGATGGTCACCCAAAAGTCCCGGACCCCTGAAGCGTTCTTCGACTGGAATGAAACACTCCTGTCTGTTGATTATTGTGCGGTGTCCATTCATCCATTGCTGAAGTCTCTGCTCGGTCTCGCCAATTTACCATGCTTCAGAGCATCCTTGCCTAACGCATGAGATAGACAATGTTGGCCGAGTCACATATGTACATGCCATGTACCTGTTGGGAGGTGTCCCCACGTTGTCACCTATTGTTAACGTTCACTTGAAAGTGTAACTTTTAAACAGTTCTGGGATTTACATATGAAAGAACTGAAAGATGAGAGACTTAACAAATAATCCAGGTCTTCTTCAATATATCCAAATAAACTCGTTGGACTATAACTGGGTGTTGTGGTATTTATCTCCATAAATCCTACTTTTTCTAATCATCTTCAACAACTTACCCACCTCTGAAGTCAGACTCACAAGTCTATAGTTCCCTGGTTTCTCCTTACAGCTTTCTTGAACAAAGATGCAACATTAGCCACTCTCCCAGTTATCAGGTGATTTCTAAATGCTCTGACATGTTATTCCATACATTATAAATAGCTGCTTGCTTTTGGTTTTGAGCCATTGTGCTCTGTGCTTTCAACATTCTTTGCCTCACTCTGCTTCATTATCTATCCCTGCAAGTCTCAAGATGGCTTTGCATCATTCAGCAAGCTGAGATTTACACCATTGTAGTGGTTTTAATGATTTTTAGCTTTGATGACTGAGTCAGCCAGAAACACTTTTACACTGAATGAATCATGAGAATATGTAACCATAGTGATAAGAGTGAAGATATTAGTGTCCAACATGTATGCCACGTTTTTTACAATTTGCAAAACTCCCTGTCCAAGTCAAAATCATAGAATCAATTCTAGGTAGGCCTATTGCCATCTTGTAATTGTTCCATATTTCTGAGTAAACGTTAACCAACCACACACAATTTATTTTCAAACCTGCTTTCAAAATTTTTCTAATCTTAAAACCTTTTGATCAGAGGCAATATTAAACTCTTAAAATATTTGAAGGAAATACTTGGAATAAGCATGTCTTTTCTAGAGAAAGATGTAGATTTGCCACTTATTGAAATTTAAACAATTTTATTTATAACAGAATATTTAAACTACCAAACCTGTGTTATTGACCTATTTTTCTGTTAATTCCTTCTTCCTTCCTGTAGAGCAGGCCACATAGAAAACAAGTTTCTTGTAGAAATACTTAATATGTTTTGTTCCTTGTCACGTGGAATTCAAACACAGTTTTGCAAGATGTGTTCAGAAAAAAATATTGCCTGTAGTTTTCTTGCTTTATAAGAACAAAACTTTTGCCCTTTATTAAGAAAGCCATTTTCTGATTTATCCTTGCTTTTGTCTTTCTTCAGGTTCAAACACGAAGTGCTGATGAACCCATGACAACGTTTGTCTTTTGCAATGAATGTGGTAACCGATGGAAAGTATGTTTTCATATTGTAGTCTGGTAATTTTCTAAAATATATAGAACTGTAGCATTTCATTAAGCTCTGACGATCTTAATAATGTAATATTGTGCCATGCCAGTTTAAGGGCTGGAGTACCATCTGTACTGAGTTAACTGATCTCAAACCATTGGGTCCCTGGCTTTAAAAAAAGGGAAGAAAAAAATCATCTGAGGAGTCAGGTTCCTGTAATCAAGAACCTGAGTGGAAAGCACAAACCTACCAAGCACAAATAGTAAAAAAAAAGGATTGCGCCTAAAGTTCAGGGCATTAAACAAATGGCCAACTCTGAAGAGCCATCTAGACTCCACGTTAGCATGCTCTCTCTCCATGGATACTGCCTGACACGCTGTGTGCTTTCCAGCATTTTTTTTCTTTTCAGTACAGATTCTAGCATCTGCAGTAATTTGCTCCTTCAATCAAATGCTGCTGTCAAGAGATGAGAAATGAATTGTGGGGTGGGAAGAAAGGGAATTTTAAAAGAACGTTTGAAATGTTTTGGACATTCTAAAAGTTTTTACTACTGGTTTGTTAATGGAAATGTTCTTTGTGTTTTAGAATGGATAACTTAAAATTGTGTGCAGAAAAGCAAACCTCTTATGTCATTGCTTGAGTTGATTGAATGTGACATTACAGTCATGATATTCAGTAATTTAGGTTGAGCTATATGACATTGTATACTCAAGGATTAAGCTTTGGCCTCTACCTATTTTTTAAAAATTGTTCATGAGGTGTGGACATTGCTGACTAGATCTGCATTATTGCTGATCACTAATTGCACTTAAGAAGGTAGTAATGAACCACTACAAGGAGAAAGTGAGGACTGCAGATGCTGGAGACCAGAGTTGAAAAATGTGGTGCTGGAAAAACACAGCAGGCCAGGCAGCATCTGAGGAGCAGGAGAATCGCCGTTTCGGGCATAAGCCCTTCTTCAGGAATGAGGCTGGTGTGCCAAGCGGGCTGAGGTAAAAGGTAGGGGGGAGGGAATTTGGGGGAGGGGCGCTGGGAATATGATAGGTGGAATGAGGTGAGGGTGATAGACCGGAGAGGGGGTGGGGCGGAGAGGTCGGGAAGAAGATTGCAGGTCAAGAGGGCGGTGCTGAATCTGGGGGTTGGGATTGAGATACAGTGGGGGGGAGGGGAAATGAGGAAGCTGGAGAAATACATTCATCCCGTGTGGTTGGAGGTTTCCTAGGCGGAAGATGAGGCGCTCTTCCTCCAGGCGTTGTGTGGTCAGGGTCTGGCGTTGGAGGAGGCCAAGGACCTGAATGTCCTTGGCAGAGTGGGAGGTGGAGTTAAAGTGTTCAGGCACGGGACAGTTGGGTTGGTTGGTGTGGGTGTCCCAGAGGTGTTCCCTGAAACGTTCCGCAAGTAGGCGGCCTGTCTCCCCAATGTAGAGGAGACCATATCGGGTGCAGCGGATACAGTAAATGGTGTGTGTGGAGGTGCAGGTGAATTTGCGATGGATATGGAAGGATCCATTGGGGCCTTGGAGGGAGGTGAGGGGGGAGGTGTGGGCGCGAGTTTTGCACTTCTTGCGGTTGCAGGGGAAGGTGCCGGGAGTGGAGGTCGGGTTGGTGGGGGGGTGTGGACCTGACTAGGGAGTCGTGGAGGGAGTGGTCTCTCTGGAACGCTGATAGGGGTGGGGAGGGAAATATATTCCTGCTGGTGGGGTCTATTTGGAGGTGGCGGAAATGATGAAGGATGATACGATGTCTGTGTGGTGCAGGTATGTTGATGGTGCTGTTAGGGAAGGGAATTCTAGGATTTTGGTTCAGCAACTGTGAAGGAATAAAGACCGTTCCAAGTCAGGATGGTGTGTGGCTTGGAGAGAAACTTGCAGGTGGTGGCCCTGTGCCTTTGTTCTTATCAGTGGTAGAGGTTGGAAGGTACATTTTTCATCTAAGTGCTGGCCTTTGGCATCCTGCAAAGGTAGAATGTTAGTTTTCGTATGTAAGCTAATACCCAGCTCATGTGACAGCATTGGATGAGTGGAAATTTAGTGCGCATAAAATGTTCTCAACTTTTTCCAGGTTTGATGGTGTCATTGGCAATACATGTATTTATTGTGCATCCCTAGTTATACTTGAGGAAGTGGCAATGAGCTGTCTTCTTGAACCACTACAGTTATTGGGGTGTAGGGATGCCCACTGTGCTGTTGGAGTTTCAGGTTTTTGACCCAACAAAAGTGAAGCAACATTGCATCCATCCTGACTTGGAATTTTAACAAATACTTCTGATGTGCCTCATGCTGCTCTGTTATTAATAAGGCTATTTATGTAGCATTCACCTCCTGTTGAGTGTTTAAATGTTTACCATTCATAACTAGATATGGCAACACTGCCAAGTTTAAGTCAGATTCATTTGCGTACGTCCTGTTACACTGGCAGAGAGTAGTACAGTGACATACAGTTAGGATTTTTTTTTATTCATGAGATCTGGGTGTCACCCACTCAGCCAGCCCAGAGCAGAATTGAGAGTCAACCACATTGCTGTAGGTATGGAGTCATGCCAGCCACACCAGCAAAGGATGAGATTTCCATCTCTAAAGAACATTAGTGAATCAGATGGATTTTTGTTCTTTTACGATAATCACTGGTTACATGGGTGGCATTAGTCCAATTTTTCGAGAATTGTTTTATTGAATTCATCTGGCATGGTGGGATTTAAACCCATATCCTCAGGACATAAAATGGGGTTCTGAATTACTATTCCAGTGACATTTCCATTATATCTCCATCAACATTTTGACTCCCTGCCTTATAAAGTCTTAGTACTGAGAGGAAGCACTAAGTGTGGCAAGGGCATAGAAGTATTCTGGCTGGAGGAATTCATGTCCAGCACCAAGAATGGCTCAGAAGCAGCAATACTGATTGATTGAGCCAGTAGTCCTAAGACTGGATCTTAGGTGGTGAGGAAACCAACAAAAAGAGAACTTTTTCACCTCATTGTCACTAACTTACCAATCATAGCTGTACCATGCCAATGGGAGTGACCACTGCACATTTTGGAGACCACTGTCTTTATTATTTTGTGTGGAACTATAACTATGCTAAATGGGACAGACTTCAAACAGATCTAGCAACTCAACTGCGTGTGTATGAGAACTGTATTCAAACACAAAATCTAACCCCCCAGATTTAGAAAAGAGGACTTTGCAGGGTGTACAGAGCTGGATTTGTCACTGTCTTTTTTTTTTGTTTTGATGCTTGATAGTCCATCTGGTTTTATTCCTTCCTATAGAAATTGTAGCAGTTTTGATACAACTGAGTGACTTGTTAGTCCATTTCCGAAGACAGTTAAGAGTCCATCACATTGTTGTTGTTCTGGAGTCACATTTAGACCAGACCGGGTGTCACATAGATCAGACCAGAGAAGAACCACAGTGACAAAAACACCGATTGCTAGAGAAAACCCAGCAGGACCACAGTTATCCTTCCTTAAAAGATGTTTGTGAACCAGATGAGTACTAAATGCGTTCTTGCAATGATAGGCAATGACATAAGACTTAATTCTAATTCCATATTTTACTGAAGTTAAATTTCACCATTTTTATGTGATGGATTTCGAGTCCATGTCCTCAAACATTATCCTGGGTTCCTGGGTTACTAGTCCAGTGACATCTACTTTGTCACAGCCTATACTTGAGAAGGCTGTTCACCTCTGCCCCAGACTGTTTCATAGCTATCTATTCCATCGCTGCCCATACCAACAGTAAAATTGAATCAGGCTTTATATTCATGGTGCCATTTTTGAAACAGAAATTGAGACTTGATTTGAGCCATCAATAAGACCAGCTATTTCCACCATCGTACCATTACCTGATTTTCACCCCTTTCTAATCTCATCCGCTGCTGAAATCCTCAGTGCGGACAGTGAAGAAGGTTACATCCGAGTACAATGGGATCTTGATCAAATGGGCCAATTGGCTGAGAAGTGGCAGATGAAGTTTAATTTAGGTAAATGTGAGATGCTGCGATTTGGAAAAGCAAATCAGAGCAGGACTTATACATTTAATGGTTAGGTCCTAGGAAGTGTTGCTGAACAAAGAGACCTTGGAGTGCAGGTTCGTAGTTGCTTCAAAGTAGAGTCGCAGGTAGGTAGAATAGTGAAGATGATGATTGGTATGCTTTCCTTTATTGGTCAGAGCATTGAGTATAGGAGTTGGGAGGTCATGTTGCGGCTGTACAGGATGTTGGTTAGGCCACTTTTGAAATATTGCGTGCAACTCTAGTCTCCTTCCTATCGAAAGGATGTTGCCAGGGTTGGAGGATTTGAGCTATAGGGAGAATTTGAATAGGCTTGGGCTGTTTTCCCTGGAGTTTCGGAGGCTGAGGGGTGACCTTATAGAGGTTTATAAAATAGTGAGGGGCATGAATAGGATAAATAGGCAAGGTCTTTTCCCTGGGGTGGGGGAGTCCAGCACTAGAGGGCATAGGTTTAGGCTGAGAGGGGAAAGATATACAAGAGACCTAAGGGGCACCTTTTTCACACAGAGGGTGGTGCATGTATGGAATGAGCTGTCAGGCAAAGTGGTGTAGGCTGGTACAATTACAGCATTTAAAAGGCATATATGAATAGGGTTTAGAGGGATATGGGCCAAATGCTGGCAAATGGGGCTAGATTAGGTTAGGATATCTGGTCGGCATGGACGAGTTGGACCAAAGGGTCTGTTTCGGTGCTGTACATCTCTATGACTATGATGACTTTGACTTTGTTAGCTCGAGACCAACTTTTCCAGTGCATTACTGGTGACTATCCCCACTCTAACTATGAGTGTATCCAAAACTTTGTCTTTAAGTCGCAGTAAGCTCTGTTGGCTTGTCACTCCCGTACTCCTTGACCTTTTTTGGATCCTGGTCCACCAATATTTTAGGTTTAGAATTCTCATCTTTCTTTGTTTGCCAGTCTTTCTGTGGGCTTGTTCCTCTTTATCGACACCAATCTCTCAACGCTCTTTGACCTCTGTGCTTCTCAAGTTCAGGCCTCGTTTATATTCCCAGTTTTTATTGTTCCATCATTGATGTCCATGCCTTCAGTTGCCTGGGCTCTTACCTTTGGAATTCCGTTCCTTTTGCCTCTTCAGCTCCCTTTTCAGTTTTGTAAAATAATTCTTACCACCTGTCTCTTTAACAAAGGTTTGGCTATCTGACATAATGTCTCCTCTTGTAGTTTTGTATCATATTTGTTTTATAGTGTTTCTGTGAAGCATCTTGAAACATTAAAGCTGTTATATAGTACAAGTTGTTGGTAATACAAATCCCTGAGTCTATAGCAGTGTTTATCCTATTAAGATTACAGAGTTTAAATGGCAAAATTTAAGAAGCTTTGCACCAGGGTCAGTGAAGATGCTATTGATATTCATGCTCAGCTATTTTTTACTAGGATGTTTTGGGATTTGGTGTGGTATTGATCTAGTGTGATTATTTAGGAGACCTGAGTTCAGAATCACAGATCTATTACAGTATAGAAGAAGGCCATCCAGCTTTTCATACTTGCACTGTCATGTTAAATTAGCATCATTTATTGAGTGCCAATCCCCTGTTCTTTTTCCCATAATTTTGCACACTGTTTTTGTCTGTGATCCTCTCATGCCCTCTTGAATGCCACAGAACTTGCCTTTACCACATATCCAGGCAATGCATGCATTCCATATCATAACTAACTACTGTTTTTTCTTTCCCCCCTCCATATCACCCTTGCTTCTTTTGCAGACTATTTTAAATCTATGCCCTCTTGTTCCTTTTTGCAAGCAGGAACACTTTCTCCCTATTTACTCTATCCAGCTCACTCATGATTTTGAAAACCTCTATCAAGTCTTCTTCTAGCCACCTTCTGTCCAAGAAGAACAGTTGCAACTTCTTCGATCTGTTCTCATAACCGAAAGTCCTCATTCCTGGACTCTTGTTTTTACAGGTAATACCCCTTGTTGCTTCCTAACCTCCAGTGCTGCTGGCAGTGAGTGGAAGAGTGTTAAGAGCAGATTTTTGTTTTTTACAAGTTTAATCTGGTCTACAACCTCCAGCATTTGTAGTATGTGTCATCAATTTTCTGTTATCAGTGTCTGACCCTCAACATGCAGAACACCAGGGAGCCTGGTTTAGATGTAATATTGAAGCTCCTGATTCAGGGAATTTTTGTTCCAAACAGTTCTTCACTGGACACATCATGACTCCTTTGATGCCTTCAAACTCTCCAGAGTATGACCACCTGACCCCCCCAGCAAATCCAATATCTTACTGTTCCCCTTCTGTGATCAATAACCCAATGCTATGCCTAAGGTTCCTCAACTTCATCCTTTTAATGTTGGATTTCCTACCTGACATCCAGACAGTGGCTGCCAGCTGAACAGAAAACAGAAGCAAAATATTTCCTGCTGCAAATTCAGTATTATCTCTACATTTCCAGCATTGCCTCATTCCCTGTACAAAATTCCTGCTTCATCCCAAATATTGGCTTGCATGAAGTTTGTTAAATTTGGATTTGGAGAAGACAGAAATCATTGAAACTTTGTTTTAAATTCACTGAGAATTGTATAAGTGTTACAGGAATGCAAAATATCTGTTGAGGATTGATTACTTTGGGGTATGAAAGCGAGCTTGTGACCAGGTGGTATTAGTACAGCACAACGTAAGCTGCGGTTTAATGGGTTTAGACTTGAATTTCCTCTGTTATAGCTGTAGGTTGGCAATAATAAATGCAATGGCTCCATAGTACAGCCTAAGTTGTTTGAGGCAAGATTTATTTTTAACTGGGCAGTTAGCTTCATTTCTAGATAGTAGGGATGTTGTTGATCATCTCTGGCAATGTTGTAGAATTTTTGAGGCCTGTAGAGAATCGCGTAATATGAGAAAAGGCTGTAATGGTGTTGGGGAGCTGGATGTTCCTCATTCCTGAAGAAGGGTTTATGCCCGAAACGTCGATTCTCCTGCTCCTTGGATGCTGCCTGACCTGCTGCGCTTTTCCAGCAACACATTTTCAGCTCTGAACTCCAGCATCTGCAGTCCTCACTTTCTCCTAGAAAACCGAGGGTTGTGACTGGTAGAAAAAGAGCAGAGGAAACTAGCCCTTTGAATATAGTGGAAGAAACAGTCATGAGAGTCAGGAACCCTTGTGGCACAGTGATAGCGTGTTTACCTCTTAGCCAGATACGAGTCCCACCTGCTCCAGAGCATCGATGAACAAGTTAATTAGAAAATATCTTAAATTCTATGGCAATAAAGATGCTAGAACATTTGAGAAAATTGGAGTTGCCACAGGCAGGCAGGACTTTGCCATCAGTATTAATTTTCCTACTGTGCTTGAGTCAAACCATATCTCCGGTCCTCTTCCGCCTGAACCTGAATCTGAGCTGCTGTCGGATGTGCATCGGTCCATCAACTTCTGTCTTTCCTACACCAGATTTGCCTCCTTCCAGATAGCATATAAAATCCAGCTAGCAAAGTAAAGTTGAAGTACGCATATTGAAGAATTTGAAACCAGTTGCAGATCGTCATGAGGAGCTACGAGTTTGGGTTGATTTAAATCTTTGAACAGATATAAGTAGTCAGACTTGATGTTTACTCTTTTGAATAATTCCACAGAAATTGCAAGTACTCAAAGGTATGTGGTACTCATTAATCAAAATAGAATTGCATCCTTCAATTGTGTTGAGTTAGGACGAAATGGGAGTTGTCTGGATGTTTGGTTGATCCTAATAGTCAATCAGACAAGCAAAAATGTGCATATTGGAATAAATTTGAATCTAATAAATGTGGGGGAGAAGTGTTAAATTCACATTTTAAAAGAAGGCTACACAAGATTACATGAATTCCTTCTTCATTGCTGAAGAAATATTATATGGATTCAAATAATTTCCTTTGTTTTTCTCTCTCCACAGATGCTAGCAGACTTGCTGAGTTTCTCCAGCACTTTGTTTCTCTTTCAGATCTCCAGTATGTGTAGTACTTTGCATTTGCATTAATTCATGCTGTGTGTTAATCTGATTATAATATGTAATTTGTCTATAGAATTTGATTACATTCTGTGATCTAGTGTTAAACAGCTATTTTGTTTATTTTTCAGTTTTCTTAAGTAATGAGAAGACTACAGCTGGACCAGTATATGAAATACCTAAATTATAAAGGATCATCGTGTATATTAAATCTCACATTTTGTTAGATATATCGCTGTAAATTAAATCTTTGCAATTATACTCCTTTGCAGCTCAGTTGATGTAATCTAAACTTGTACTGTAATTGAATCTGTTAATTAATGCATTGTATGGTACAAGAAGTTGCATTTCACTTCAGTGTTTTAAAACTTCTTTATATGTTAGGGTTTCAAAAATGAAATACTATTGCTAGTATGGATCTGTTGAAATCATTTTTAATTAAAATGTGATTGTCCACAACGGCCCATTGTTTCCAACGTAGTATTCTTTTCTGTTTCTTTTTGCATATTGTACTGCAGTTTTAAAAAGCTCAAAACAAGAAATACTTTGTTTCATAAAGTTGCAATTCCTTTGTATACTTTGTTATCGTGAGAAAGATCAATGTTCTATTACCATAAAATGTGTTGGGGTGGGGGGAGGGCAGAAGGCAGTGAAATTGCCATAAGCTTTTGGGAAAATGGTTGAATGTTTTTTCAAAATACACAGCTTATTGAAGCAAAATAATTCTCCATTCACCATAACTGCTGAAATGAGACTACACCAAAAACATTTGATGTAAGATGAGAAAGGAATTCCAATGCCTAAACTATAAAGAATATGCATGAAGTATTATGACAACTAGTTCTTATGGAAGAGTTGCTGTCAGAAATGTAATTTTTGCTTTAGGCTTTGAGTTTAAGTGTCCAGTGCTCCCCTTTTATTGAGATGTTTCTTTTGGTAGTTATAATTGTTGCTTTTACAAACACTTAGGTGACTTTATTGTGTTTTGTACAGTCAAATGGGTGAGAGTTTATTGCAATGAAGTTGTAGAAATTAGCTCTTTCGACCAGAGATTAAAGTAGGAGCAGAAAATTCTGCCCTCAAGCCTGCTCTGCCATTCAATACAATCATGGCTGATCTCATCTTGGCTTCAGCCCCACTTTTGTGCCTTCGTTATGGAGGAACAACACCTCATCTTCCACTTGGGCAGCCTACAGCCAGGATTACTCAACAAATTGAGTTCTCTGATTTCAAATAACCTCCCTTTCCTTCCCCCAACTCCCTCCCCAGATCATCTCCCTCTCTTCCACACCTCCCAGCCACCTACCGGATTCATTCCTCCCATTGACCAACCAGGTCGTACCGTCTGCCAGTCTTCACCTATCCCCCACCTCATCAACCTGCCCTCGCATCACCTTTATCTGCAGCTCCCCTTACATCCACCCGCCTGTCCTGAAGAAGGGTTACACCCGAAATGTTGATTTCTTCTCCACTGCCTGGTATGCTGTGTTCTTCCAGCCTCCAGCTTGTCTACCTTAGATTCCAGTATCTGCAGTTTCTTTGTCTCTAAGCACTTTTGTGCCTGGTCTCCATAACACTTCAATTCAAACTAATTAAAAATCTGTCTATCTCTTCAAATTTACTCAGTGACCCAATATCCATCACAATCTGGGGTGATGAATTCCAAAGATTCATGACTCTCTTTGAGAGAAATAATTTCTCATCCGTTTTAAATCTCCTCCCTCTATCCTAAAGCTATGACCTCTCGTTCCTGATTGCTCCACATGAGGAAACATCCTTTCCATGTCTGCTTTGTCAACCCCCTTTGGCATTTGTAGATCTCCATTAGATTTCCTCTCATTTATCTAAACTCCAGAGAAATGCTCAATGCCTCTTTGTAAAGCAAACCCCTTACCTCTGAAATCAATTTAGTGAAATGTGTATGCACAAAGACAACCTAATTTGTTTCATATTTTCACAAGAATATGTTGGGTATGGCTGATTATGGTGGGGAGTGGTTCAAATTCCTACATTAATGTCTTGGGCTTCTCTGTTGTGAGACCTCACTGCTCTTTTTGGTGAAAAGCAGCTCTTTCTCAATTAGAATGAGCTAATAAAACGTTTCAAGGATCAGATCCATGCACCACTCAGCAGTAATGCTACTTTAAATTCATAGTGAGATTTTTATTGGATTGCAAAATTAAAACACAAACTTTAGCCAGTTGTGTCAGTGCTAACTTTTCAACTGGAGCTCCCTGCTTCCCTTTCTTACTATCATTTCATATTTTCAATATTTACCATGAAATTCCCTTCCAAATAACATTATGACCTTTCCTTGATAGTGGTAAAGCATATCATGTTCTAATAGTTCTGTCTGATAAGATTTATTCTAATTTTCACCTTTCAACTAAAATGGTTCCTGTTTCTGCAATGAGTGGAAGTAATTTTATTATTTACCCTACTTGAGTTTACACTTTCAATTGAAAAAACTATTCCTTGCATTAACCAGCTCATTCAAGGCTTGCATGCAGTATATGAAGCTGTACAAGTATTACCATTCCACAAAGGAAAGTGACTATTCAGTGTGTAGGTTAATGAGCAAAGGTCATAGTTCCCTTTGTGCTGAATAGTGGCATATGTGGCATCTTTCCATGTTTCTTAATATTATGAAAACAATCTACTAGGTAGAAGCTGAAACTTGAGCTTTGCAACAGATTTATATAATCTTCTGTAGTTGGCAGATTGCAATAAATCACCAAAATTGGTGGTACAATGGACAGTGAAGAAGGTAGTCTTAAGATTTCAGCAATCTTGATCAATTGAGTCAATGGGCGTAAAGAGTGGCAGATAGAGTTCAGTTTGGATAAATGCAAGGTATTGCATTTTGGTAAAACAAACAAGGGTAGAGTTTGTATGCTTAAGTAGAGCCTTGATAGTTTTGTAGAACAGTAGTGTTGTCACATAGATAAGGTAGTTAAGGCATTTAGCACTCTTGAATTCATTGTTCAGATCTTTGAGTGTAGGAGTTGGGATGTCGTGTTGAGGTAGTGAAAGACATTGGGGAGACCTGTTCTGGAGTACTGTCACCCTGTTATAGGAAGGGTGTTATTAAGTTAGGGAGGGTTCAGAAGAGACTTACCAGGATGTTGCTGGGAATGGAGGGTTTGAGTTATAAGGAGAGGCTGGACAGACTTTTGTTTTTTTTATTGGAATTTAGGAGGTTGAGAAGTGACCTTACAGAAATGTATAAAATCATGAGGGGTATAGATAAGGCAGGTGACTTTTCCCTAGGGTGGAGATTTTCAAGAGTAGAGGGCATATTTTTAAGGTGAAAGAAAAAAATTTTAAAAAGACATGACTGGCACATTTTGTATACACTGGTTCATGTGTGGCATGAATTTTCAGAGAAAGTGGTGAATGTGGGTATAGTTACAACATTTAAAAGTCATTTGGATAAGTTCATGAATAATAACTGTTTGGAGCAATATGAGCCAAGTGCAGGCAAGTGGAACTAGTTAAGTTTGGGATTATGATTGACATGGATTGGTTGAACAAAAGGGTCTGGTTCCAATCTGTACAATGCTGACTCTGAGTTTCAACCCATATTGGAAGTAAAATTTTCCTAAGCCCTTTGAAAAGAAAAAGGAATTTAATGAGGGAGTGTGAAGCAGACCCCCCCCCCGCCCCCCCCATAGGTACCAAACTGGATCCAATGCTCCTGCCAAAGTTAAAGCAGGTTTACCTGTATATATGATATATAATCATAAAACAACTTGTAAGTGTAGCCAATTGAACAAACACTTTTGCTGTGGTACTAATCATGGCTTTGTTTGGACTATTTTAGTCTGTGCTTTCACTGAATGTGCATTCCTTTTGGAATAATAGAAGTTGTATGTGAATGCACTGCTACTTATCCCATTATTTTCAAAGTTAGATTTACTCAAGCATCTTGAGCCTCCAAAAGCTGTATGTCACATAAGGTGAAAGCCACTTATTTTATTGGAAGGATCAGGAAGTATTAAATAACGCTGAAGACCAAAATAGGCTAATTAAGTTTCAAAGACTGCAGAGGGGTGGGATTGCTATAAAAACAAATGTATTATGTTGAAGGATTACATTGCATCTTTTTCTCTCATCCAACAAATGACAACTTTATTGGAAATGAAGATTGCCCCGATTTATGTAACATGGGCAGCACTGTAATTATGAGTAACATCAATCTGCAGATAGATGGATGAACCAGTTCAGCGCTAAAACTGTGTAGGCCTAGTTATTATGCGTTAAGAATGGTTTTCTAGAGCAGTATGTTGAAGAACTGACTTAAGGGCATGCTATTTTAAATGTAGTATTATATAATGAAGAAGGTTTAATTCATAATCTTGTAAAGAACCTTTAGAGATGAGTGACCATGGTACGTTAGAATTATGTCTGCAAGTGAGATAGTTTAATGAAGTGTTTAATTGAATATGGAAAATTGTAAGTTTTGAACCACATTGGCTGAGGTGGATTGGGAAAATATTTTAAGTAACATAACTGCATAGGCAATGGATAGAGTTTAAAGAACTGTTGTATGGTTTACAGCAATTATACATTCCTTCAGAGTACAAAACTCAAAAAGGCTCAGTCAACCGTGGCTATAAAAGGAAGTTAGATTGTATAAGATTCAAAGGAAAGGTTTGTAAAGTGGCCAGAAATGGTAAATCCTGAGGATTAGGAGGTTTTTAGAATACAGTAAAGGAGAACCAAGGAATTAATAAGGGAACAATAGAATTAATTCCATAATACAAAACATTTTTTAATATTCATCAGACGTGGGCTTTGCTTGCTGGCCAGTATTTGTTGCCTGTCCCTAGTTGGTCTTGAGAAAGTCGTGAGCTGCCTTCTTGAACTGCTGCACTCCATCTGTTGTGGGTTGGCCCACAATGACATTAGGGGGTGATTTCCAGGATCTTGACCCAGGAACTGAAGGAATGGCAATATATTTCCAAATCAAGCTTGGTCAGTGGCTTGGAGGGGAACATGCAGGTAGTGGTCTTCCCACGTACCTTTAGCCCTTGTCCTTCTAGATGGAAATGGTTGTGGGTTTGGAAGATACTGTCTGAGGGTCTTTGGTGAATTTCTGCAGTGCATCTTGTAGATAGTCCACTCTGCCGTTACTGAGCGTTGGTGGTGGAGAGAATGGATGTTTGAGGATGCAGTGCCAATCAAGCGGGCTGCTCTGTCTGATAACGTCAGGTTTCTTGAGTGTCGTTACAGCTGCACCCAAGCAAACAAGTGGGGAGTTTTCCATCACACTCTGACTTGTGCCTTGTAAATGATTGGCAAGCTTTGGGAAGTTAGGGGGTGAGTTACTTGCTGTACTATTGTTAGCCTCTGACCTGCTGTTGTAGCCACTGTGTCTATGTGGTGAGTCCATTTGAGTTTCTGGTCAGTAGTAATCCCCAGAATGTTAAAATGAACTATTTAACTATTTTCCTGTCAGATGATTGTCTATCCTTGCTAATATTAGCCAATCATTGCTAATATATAACTCTCACTGATATAAGATCTTACCTCACATAGTAGACTTTTTATGCGACAACTTCTTGAATATCTTATGAAAATCCAAATATACTGCATTGACTAGTTCCTCTACCCTTTGCTTGTGATATCCTCAAAGACCTCCATTTAACTTTTATAATACAATTTCTGTTGATAAAGTCATGTTGATTCAACCTGATTATATTATGATTTTCAAAATGGCTGCTATTCCCTCAATAATGGATTTCAGCATTTTCCCAATAAGAGCATGAGGCTAAATGGCTTATGGTATCCTATTTTCTCCCTCCTTTCTTGAACAGAGTGTTACAATTGGAGTTTGCCAGTCTGCCAAAAGGACCTTTGCTCTAATCTGGGAAATTTTGGAAGATTACAATAATGCGTCCACTTTCCCAGGGTATGCCACCTTTTACCCTCATTATTTTCACAGTACATTTTTCCTGTCAATCGTTGTTTTAAGCTCCTTTCTTTGTTTGGTGCTTAGATTTTCTGTCATTTTTGGGATGCCCTTAGTATCTCCTGTGAAGAAGGATGACAACTATTTGTTCAGAATCTGCCAATTCCTGCTCTATGTTTCTTAGTCTCATCTTCTAAGGGATCAATATCCACTTTAGCTTTGCTATTTCTTTCTGTATGTTTGTGGAAGTTGTTTGTATTCATTTATATACTATATTTATTTATGTGACTAGGGAAGCAGATATAGTTTGATTTGCTTAAAAATCTGTTCATTCACTTTAAATTTCTAAAGTTCCCCTCACTTGAACCCTACACCTGCTGTACAGTCGAAGCTCCAGCAAATTTAGCTAAAAGCCACATCTACTGCCTTAGTTATTCAATTCACTGGGACAGTGGTCCCAGCCTGGTTTAAGTAACCACATAACAGATTCTTATTTGCCTTGTATTAGTATCAGTGCCGATGAATTAAAATCCACTTCTTCCAGGTCAATCTTTGAGCAACATTAGCAAAGATAAATAAGATTAGACAGTTGATAATTTCCTTGTTCATCATCCAGTGATTATTATCTTCGTGGTTCTGCTTTTCAAGTTGGCCTCCAGCTGCTCATTTTCCTGATGTAGAACCTCTTTATTTAAATATCACCAATTAAAATTATTACATTCCTTTTTGCTCCCCAACTGGAATGTCCCCTGTACAATATTGTTACCAGTTTGCTTACCCACTTTGCAATTACTGCTCTTATCCTTATTCTGTAAAAGCCTGTGTCTGTTGGACAAGTGTAAAGTCTGAGGCAGTCTCACTGCAACCTCTATAAACTCGCTTCGTCTCTTTGCAGTTGGATACTCCTGTTCCTAACTACAGAACAAAAATTAAGTTCGTAAGGAAGTTTGACTGCCTCCTGGAACGAAGTCCTGGTAATTTCCTCACTTCTTCACTTATCAGTGTGCCCAAAGCTCTGACTCAAGTTCAATAGTTGTGAGCTGAAGGTCCTCAAGTTGCAGACTCTTACTTTAGATGTGGTTGCAGTGAATCAGGCTGGCGCTCATCAGTTCCTATGGGCTATTGTTGTAACATTTCACCTACCGTGATTTTATTCATTCTCATTACTTCTCTTAGACCAGTTCTCGTTTTTTAGAAGACCAGAACCCAGCTCTTGCATCACAACATCAAATTATCTCACTCACAAAATTCCCAAATTAAGTATTCTGGAAAAGCTGTATTCTAACAAGCTGTTCTGTCCATTGACAAAACAAAAAACATCCTGTATTTGTACTTGAAACAATTTGAAGTAATGAGACTTGTCGCTTTATCAGCCTACGTTTGAATTTTGAGCAGGACTTGCATGCTCTGAGGGGTTGCACAGGATACTGAACACTGAGATCATCAATAACAACTCCAATTCTGATCTTAAATAGGAAGGAATGTCACAGATGAGCAGGTAGAAAATAATTAGTCTTAGGACACTGGTTGAGGACGTTTACAACAGTATCCTGGCATTGGCTTAATTAGCTTCAAACAACCACAACCATCTTCCTTTGTGATAAGTATGACTTCAAACAGTTGCAAGGTTTCCCCGATTTCCCATTGATTTCAATTTACTAAGGTATTTTGATGTTCAACTAGTCAAATGATGCCTTGTTGACTCTGACAAAGGGTATTGGTGGTATGCTTAATATATTTGTGAACTGCAAGAAATATACTCGAAAGTCCTGTAAATAACCTGAGACAAAGGTGGTGACATATGCCTCAGACAAAGCATAGATCATCCAGCTCAACAGAAAGTAGAATTTGTTTCAGGAAGCAACATATACCTGTGACAAGTGTCTAGTGAAGCACAGGCAAGGAAAAGCTGTCTAGGAATGTGCATTCCATGGGTGGGTGTAGAGTTTCCTGCATAGCCCCAAAGGCAAACTCATATAGAAATTCAAAGACACAACAGGAAATAGACAACCTACAACATCAATACTGCATTGATTGGAATTAGGTCAGCCAAGTGGATCTCTTAGAATATGAGATTCCTGATTGGGTCTGTTAACCTGATCAAATCAGTAAGTCCTGGCTGACAGATGTGAATAGGAGTGTCGGGAGTTTTGTTCAGCTAGGACAAATGTTCGGCACAACATCGTGGGCCGAAGGGCCTGTTCTGTGCTGTATTGTTCTATGTTCTATGTTCCAGGAGCTAGCTCTGAGCTAACTGGTTTAGTGTCATATATTGTGCATGTGTACTTCAAGGGTGACATGGTGATGGGATACCAGCCTTCGTGGAGTCATTTGAAGTACTTGTGTATGTAACCCTTTAAAAGCAATTTGCAATGCCCCTTACAATATCAATACTGCTACATTTTATTCAGCCGATTTGTATTAGGTGGGACTTATGTTTTTTGCATGTTGAAATTGCATCAGGGTCCTAATAACATGGATCCTAATTTATATTTATTCATGAAGTTCTCAGGCACCTCTTGCACATAAGAGAACTGTAGCTAAAGTGATGAACAACAAGCATGTATGAAAGAAAAATAATTATCTTGACATAATGTCAAATCTGCTTAACAATAGCCCCATGTGGGTGTGTGGAACTTTAAAAGCACTCTACTTTTTCCAATTTTGTTATAGTTGCAATGGATAAAGTAATGTTATGAGTGATTTATGTCAAGAAACGAAGTTATTTTAGTAACAGGAACTAAGCTTAACATCTGTGATGGGTAAGTTACTTGAGAAAATTCTGGGGAATAACGTATACATGCATTTGGAAAGACAGGGTTTGATTAGAGGTAGTCAGCATGGCTTTGTGAGTGGGATATTGTGCCTCTCAAATTTGTTAGAGTTTTTCATGAAGTGACCAGCAAGATTGACGAGGGCAGGGCGGTAGACATAGTCTATATGGATTTCATTAAGGCTTTGATTAAATTCCACATGGTAGGCTGCTCTGAAAGGTTAGATTGCATGGAATCCAGGGCAAGCTGGCAATTTGTATATAAAATTGTCTTGATGGTAGAAAGCAGAGGGTAGTAGTGGAAGGATGCTTGCCGAACTGGAGACCTGTGACTAGTGGAGTGCCTTAGGAGTTGGTGCTGGGCCCTTTACTGTTTGTTATCCATATTAATGATTTAGATGAGAATGTACAAGGCATGATTAGTAAGTTTGCTGATGATATGCAAATAGGCGGTATCGTGGACAGTGAGGAAGGTTACCAGAAATTGCAGCAGGACCTTGATCAGCTGGGGAAGTGGGCTGAGAAATGACAAACGGAGTTTATTATTGATAAGTGTGAATTCTTGCATTTTGGAAAGTCAAATCAAGGTAGGAGTTTCATGGTAGGTCCTTAAGGAGTTCAGGTTCACAGTTCTCTGAAAGCGGAGTCACTGATAGTTCAGTGAAGAAGGCTCTTGGCACACTGGCCTTCACCAGTCAGGGCACTGAGTACAGAAGTTGGGAAGTTATGTTGCAGTTATACAGGATATTGGTGAGGCCGCACTTGGAGTATTGAGTTCAGTTTTGATCACCTTGTTATAAGAAGGATGTTATTAAACTGGAAAGAATGCAGAAGAAATTTACAAGGATAGTTCCTGGACACAATGGTCAGGTTGGACAAGCTAGAACGTTTTTCCTTAGAGAGTAGGAAACGGAGGGTGATCTTACAGAGGTGTATAACATCATTAGAGGCTTAGATAGGGTGAATGCAGAGTCCTTTTGCCAGGGTTGGGGAATCCAGGACTAGAGGGCATCAGTTAAAAGTTAGAGGGGAAATAATAAAAGGGAACCTGAGGGGCAACCTTTTTACACAAAGGGTGGTACGAATATTGAATGAACTGCCAGCCAAAGTGGTTTCCGCCTGTGCAGCACGTAATGAAGCACACCGCAAATTGGAGGAGCAACACCTCATCTTCCACCTCGGCAGCCGACAGCCTGGAGGACTCAACATTGAGTTCTCCAATTTCAAATAACCTCCCTTCCCATCCCCCAACTCCCTTCCCAAACCCTCCCCCTCCCTTCCACTCCTCCCTGCCACCAACTGGATTCATCCCTCCCATTGACCAACCAGGTCATACCCTCTACCTGACTTCACCGATCCCACTTCACCGCCCTGCCCCTGCCCACCCTTCCCCCCCTCCCCCCCCTTTATCTGCAGCTCCTCCTATACCCACCCAGCCCTGAAGAAGGGTTACACCCGAAATGTCACCTTCTCCATCTCCTCAGGCTGCCTGGATTGCTGTGTTCCTCAAGCCTGTCTATAGCGGAAGTGATTGAAGTGGGTACATTAACAACATTTAAGAAGCATTTGGACAAATGTGTATATATATATATATATATATATAAAAGAAAGGATCAGAAGGATATAGGCTAAGTGCATGGAAATGGGGTGAGCAAGGATGGACAGTTTGGGGTGGAGGGTCTGTCTCCGTGCTGTATAACAACTCTATGACTGTATAACAGGTTTCCCATTACAAACTTGGAAACTCAAGTAAAAGCCAAGAAACTTAATCAGATCAGCAATATTATTTATTTAAATTTTAACAAATTATCGTAACTGTGCTTGTAAAACATTTTCAATTAATTTCAAAAATTATAGTGAGGACATTTTTTGTTTCTATATATTTGAGTTATTTTTCATCTTGTCGGTAAGCCTTTATATATTTAAAGCCCTTTATTACTGGTTACCTGTGCTAAGAAGAAAATGTCACAAATATAAAACATCATCAGCTGTAACAGACAGCTATCAGTAGTTTCCTCTTACAAGTTACTAATGCAATTCAATTAGGATGTGCAACATATTAAATTGTCAATCATTAAGAAAAATGAAGGGGTGTAAGTTACTTTGTCTTACATATTGTTCTGGAGTCAGATTGGCAATGTAACTCACAAGGACACCTTAGTTCCATTTTAATACAAATTCACACTTACCTGGCTATCATCTCATGAAAGCATTTCCTACAACATTCAGATAATTTATTACACTGGCCTAGACTGTTGAAGGTTTGGTGTTATTTTGTCCATACTGCTGAATTCAGAAGTTTAATTTCAAAGTTTTGAGACATAAAATGAAATGGAAAATAATGTATCATTTCACTGCTCTTGATTTATGAATTTGGGACAGGACAATTTATGACAACTAACAACTGGTGGAACCATAGCAGCAACATTGGTGTTATTAAAATACAGTACTGCACTTGTTACATTTTTAAACATTCTATTTGTGCCTTCAATGAAGCAACACGAATGGTTTTGCTCTAATATAAAGATGATCATGCCTCTATCAGAAAGAGTTTCTTTTCAATGTAAAATAGCTCAAACAAATGTGGTCTGAAATTATTGGAATGGAGCAGTGTGTTTTCAGATCTTATTTTCATGTGCTTGATACTCTGACTTATGTAAGGTTTACAAAAGCCTGTCCCTCTGCACTAGGATTTTTGACTAATGTTGCAAAAACATACAGACTAAATCCAATATTTTTATTTAAGCCATCACTAGAGTTTCACACAGGTTAATCTGAAGCTGTTAATATCCAGTCCTTTAGTGCTTTTTGCATGTTATTAGGCAACAGGAAATCAGTAGTAAAATAAACCTGAGTTTAACTTTTTTCTCTTGGTGATGACCCTGTACCTTCAGTAGACAATTTGACCGTATACAAAAATTGATTTTTTTAATGTACAATTAAATATCTAGGATTCTGAAGATGTGCTGGATGATCTCTGAAACAATGACTTGTATATAGAAGAGTTCAGGAACCTTGGATAGGAGTCTCTGTGCATTAAGGTATAAATCTGAAGCTGTGCATCGTCAAATGTTTGAGTTGATGGTTCAGCCATTTTTTTGTTGATAACATCACGGACCCGTGAATCAAGGCTAACCTGAATTTTAAAAAAAGAATATTTCTGTATAAATTAACATGATATACACAATGTCTAATAATTTCTAACAAACAATATTAGTTTTTCTCAGTGCAATATCATTAGTATCTATATTAACAGCAGTAGTTTAATGAAATGTTCACCCCTTTCCCCAAATTCATCCTCTGTGAATCGCTTTCTTATGATAGCTTCTGCAAGACTAATTGAGGAGACCAATTTCTGAATAAAATCGATTTTCCATGCATCCTCTTCCATTACAAGTTCAATACTATAAACACTGTCTTATATTGCAAAGGCCATATTCTGAGAGTGAACAGGTTTATTATAAATTACAGAACTTAACAGTAACTGCCGCCGCAACATTAACCACCTCAACCTGTCCACCCCTCTTAGCCACTCCAACCTCTCACCCACGCAACGTGCAGCCCTCCGCTCCAACCCCAACCTCACTATCAAACCGGTAGACAAGGGAGGCGTGGTGGTAGTTTGGTGCACTAACCTTTACACCGCTGAGGCTAAACGCCAGCTCGCGTGACCATGACCCCACTCCCACCACTAAACCATCATCTCCCAGACCATCCATAACCTCATCACCTCAGGGGATCTCCCATCCACCGCCTCCAACCTCATAGTCCCACAACCCCACACCGCCCGTTTCTACCTCCTGCCCAAAGTCCACAAACCTGACTGCCCCGGCCGACCCATTGTCTCAGCCTGCTCCTGCCCCACCAAACTCATCTCTGCATACCTCGACACGGTCCTGTCCCTCTTAGTCCAAGAACTCCCCACCTACGTTTGGGACACCACCCACGCCCTCCACCTCCTCCATGATTTTTGCTTCCCCAGTCCCCAACGCCCTATCTTCACCATGGACATCCAGTCCCTGTACACCTCCATCCCGCATCATGAAGAACTCAAAGGCCTCCGCTTCTTCCTTTCCCGCCGTACCAACCAGTACCCTTCCACTGACATCCTCCTTCGACTGACTGAACTGGTCCTCACTGTGAACAACTTCTCTTTCCAATCCTCCCACTTCCTCCAAACCAAAGGAGTAGCCATGGGCACCCGCATGGGCCCCAGCTATGCCTGCCTCTTCGTAGGATATGTGGAACAGTCCATCTTCCGCAGCTACACTGGCACCACCCCCACCTTTTCCTCCGCTACATCGATGACTGTATCGGTGCTGCCTCGTGCTCCCACGAGGAGGTTGAACAGTTCATCCACTTTACCAACACCTTCCACCCCGACCTCAAATTTACCTGGACCATCTCAGACTCCTCCCTCCCCTTCCTAGACCTCTCCATTTCTATCTTGGACAACCGAATCAACACGGACATTTACTATAAACCGACCGACTCCCACAGAAACCTAGACTACACATCCTCCCACCCTGCCCCCTGTAAAAACACCATCCCATATTCCCAATTCCTTCGTCTCCGCCGCATCTGCTCCCAGGAGGACCAGTTCCAATACAAAACAACCCAGATGGCCTCCTTCTTCAAAGACCGCAATTTCCCCCCAGACGTGATCGACGATGCTCTCCACCGCATCTTCTCCACTTCCCACTCCTCCACCCTTGAGCCCCGTCCCTCCAATCACCACCAGGACAGAACCCCACTGATCCTCACCTACCACCCCACCAACCTCCATATACATCGTATCATCCGTCGTAATTTCCGCCACCTCCAAAAGGATCCCACCACCAAGGATATATTTCCCTCCCCTCCCCTATCAGCGTTCCGAAAAGACCACGCCCTCCGTGTCTCCCTCGTCAGATCCACACCCCCCACCAACCCAACATCCACTCCCGGCACCTTCCCCTGCAACCGCAAGAAATACAAAACTTGCGCCCACACCTCCCCACTTACTTCCCTCCAAGACCCCAAGGGATCATTCCATATCCGTCACAAATTCACCTGCACCCCCACACACATCATTTACTGCATCCGCTGCACCCGATGTAGCCTCCTCTATATTGGAGAGACAGGCCGCCTACTTGCGGATCGTTTCAGAGACCACCTCTGGGACACCCGGACCAACCAACACAACCACCCCGTGGCTCAACACTTCAACTCCCCCTCCCACTCCACAAGGACATGCAGGTCCTTGGACTCCTCCATCGCCAGACCATAGCAACACGACGGCTGGAGGAAGAGCGCCTCATCTTCTGCCTAGGAACCCTCCAACCACAAGGGATGAACTCAGATTTCTCCAGTTTCCTCATTTCCCCTCCTCCCACCTTGTCTCAGTCCCAACCCTTGAACTCAGCACCACCTTCCTAACCTGCAATCTTCTTCCTGACCTCTCCGCCCCCACCCCCACTCCGGCCTATCACCCTCACCTTAACCTCCTTCCACCTATCGCATTTCCAACACCCCTCCCCCAAGTCCCTCCTCCCTACCTTTTATCTTAGTTTGCTGAGCACACTTTCCTCATTCCTGAAGAAGGGCTCATGCCTGAAACATCGATTCTCCTGCTCCTTGAATGCTGCCTGGCCTGCTGCACTTTTCCAGCAACACGTTTTCAGTAGCTTAATCGCCCCACTTAACTGCATTCCTGAATAGGTTCAACTATCTAGTCATTTTTGATGAGCCTGCTGTTTCTGCTGCAGGTATCATCACATTATTAGTGACCATCCTTCATATCTGCATTGTGGTAATTATGCTTTGTTAAACATTGTAAATTGCTCTCATATAACTTTCATCTGATGTAAATCATTGAATAAGTTCCATTAACTACAGTAATTATTTTCCGTTACTACAGAAAAATGATATGCTTTGAAAATTTTGCGTAAATCTGGCAATGGTTTAGTGATCTTGTCAAAATTAATTTGACTTTCTGCGGCTTCACCTCAAATTTATCACTCACCTTTGCTCCTACTTCTGACTTCACTCGTGTTTTATTTTTAGCAGAGTAGTTTGGGTGTGGTGTGACATTGGTCTTTGTACTGAACTGCTTTCACGCCTTCAGCAGTTAGTAGCTCCACACAAGGATTGCCTTGTATACATCTATGCAGAATTTCCTCCATTTCTCTACAATTTCTTTGGCAATTTTCACTGCTCAGCCTTTTCATTTGATTTGGGATAATGCAGAGATGATGTCTGCTGTTGAACTTGCTAATTTTTTTTATGAAGCGTTTCAATTCTTCACTCCTGAACTGAAAGCCACTGTCAGGAATGCTGTAATGCCTGAAAGTGCTTTCAGGTATTTGATAATCTCAGTGGTAGGTCACCTCCCAATAATCCTGGACAGACCATGGACATGAGTTGCAGCAGGAGGCAGGTTATGGATTGGCAGAAAGAGCCATCAGTGGCTATTTAGCTTACATAGCTTGGCACTGTACGAGCTCATGTGGCCCTTGATTTTCACTCATGTTTGGCCAGTAGAGCACATGGAGCAGGAAAATCGACGTTTTGGGCAAAAGCCCTTCATCAGGAATAGAAGCAGGGAGCCTCCAGGGTGGAGAGATAAATGGGGGGTGGGGGGTGGGGCTGGGGAGAAGGTGGGGCTGGGGAGAAGGTAGCAAAGAATACAATAGGTGATTGGGATGGGGATGGAGGTGATAGGTCAGAGGGGAGGGTGGAGTGCATTGGTGGGAAGGAAGATTGGCAGGTAGGACAGGTCATGTGGACAGTGCTGAGCTGGAAGGTTGGAACTGGGGTAAAGTGGGGGGGGGAGGAGAAATGAGGAAACAGATGAAGTCCACATTGATGCCCTGGGGTCGAAGTGTTCTGAGGCGGAAGATGTTCTCCTTCTCCCCAGCCCCACCCTCCCATTATCTCTTCACCCTGAAGGTTCTCTGCTTCTATTCCTGATGAAGGGCTTTTGCCCAAAACATCGATTTTTCTGCTCATCGGATGCTGCCTGAACTGCTGTGCTTTTCCAGCACCACTCTGATCTAAACTCTGGTTTCCAGCATCTGCAGTCCTCACTTTTGCCAAGTACAGCACACATCTCTTGCCTTCCTCAGACATTACTTAATTGTTTGCTAACTTGAACTTTCCCACCTCTCCTGGCAACTCCTTAAGGATAATGACTCTACTTCCTTTGTAAATTTACCACCTTGGGCTGTGAATTTATTTCTGTAGGCCCAGTCTGCTCTTAATACAACAGATTCTCCTTGATGCTTTCAGGCCATGTTTTCATCACTACATTTGTAACACATGAGTAGTTGATCTTATTGGGCAATTTACTTGTTTTGAGCAAGATTCTGGTCTGTTATACTCTTTGGACTGAATTTTCCCTGTCCGTGAACTGTGGAGGCAAAGATGAGTCAGTTCGAAAAAATATGGTGAGTTCAGAAAGTTGAAATTCTTCATATTGAGAAAGAAAAATGTTCAATTTTACACCCAAGATTAAATTGGCAAGTTGAGGATCTTGCTAGTAAGCAGCAACAGCCTATTTGCATTCATACATGTCTTATTAGTACCTAACCATGCCTCCTCGATAAGCAATTTCCTGTTGTCCTATTCACTGGAAAGACACTAGATGGCGATACTGCCCAGCATGAAAGTCAGAGCAGGTATCTTGCTGCTTGCTCCTCCAGGACTCTATTTTCGCTAGCAGTCTCTCAATATCTCAGTGTGCACTCCAAGGGCAGTCTTACTCTATCCACTGAGATCAACATTGGTCATGCGCCTGCCTTACCACATTACCATACCACATCTACAAGTGATTTAGAATAAAGTTCACCACTTCAATCGAGCATTTTGCAGTACACTGACACTTTGCATTGTTAGCAACTTTTTAGAAGATATGTAGCTCAGGTTGAGGAGAAGCCTGTAAGTTAGCTCACTGAGCTGGAAGGTTTGTTTTCAGATGAGAGTCTCCGGTGAAGTGCTGGTGATATGTCTTGCCTCTCTATTTATAGGTTTTTGTATCTTAAGGTGGGTGATGTCACTTCCGGCTCTTTATTTTTTCAAGGGAAGGTATATGGGATCTAAGGCAATGTGTTTAATGATGGAGTTCTGGTTAGAATGCCATGCCTCTAAGAATTCTTGTGCATGTCTTTGCTTCACCTGTCCTAGGATGTGTGTTGCCCCAGTCAAAGTGGTGTCCTTCTTTATCTGTATGTATGGAAACTAGTGATAGTAGGTCATGTCTTTTGGTGGCCAGTTGCTGTTCATGTATCCTGGTGAGAAGTTTCCTGCTAGTTTGTACATTGCAGTGCTTTTTACAGTTCTTGCACAGTATTTTGTAAATGACGTTAGTTTTGCTGGTAGTATCTAATGGATCCTTTAGGTTAATTAGTCGCCGTTTAAGTGTATTGGCAGGTTTGTGGGCTACCATGATGCTAAGGGGTCTGACTAGTCTGGAAGTCATTTCTGATGTCTTTGATGTAAGGTAATGTGGCTATAGTTTTTGTGTGCATTGTGATGGCTTGTTTGGGTTTGTTTTTGAGGAATCGGCAGATTGTGTTTATTGGGTACCCGTTTTTCTTGAAAATGTTGTACAGATATTATTGTTCTGCTGTTCATAATTCTTGGGTTCTGCAGTGTGATGTAGCTCATTGAAATAATGTCTTGATGCAGCTCTGTTTGTGAGTGCTGGGATGATTGCTTCTGCATTGTAATGCTGCTGACAGTATTCTTCACCCAGGAACAGGCATCTAACACACGCATTGGAGCAAGGTCTACCTCGAGGTCCTTTGCTGTCTACCACTCACTTACTTCATGCCTACTTGCAGTACAGCACCATGCACAACGACATCATACCTATTGCATGCATCAACAACTTATACGGCTAAAACGCTGCATGTGTTTCAACAAAATGGCCATGATTCAAAGTCTAAGTAGAGTAGTCCTGAGTCAAGTCAAGTGGACTGTCATCAGGAGGTCCTACCACAGTCAGTCAAAGGCATTGTCTGATCTCAGTCGAGAGGGTTAGACACAGTCAGCCAGCTGCTCGAGGTGGTCAGGATCAAGGGTTCCTTATCACTGCAGTCTGGAAGTTGAGTCATGGCTAGTCCTGTAGTCTATTCACTGAAAGTCGGGAAGGGGGGTTGGTGGGGGGGGCGCCTGTCAGGGGCTACAGTTGCGCTGGGGAAGCTCAGAAAGTTAATAGTGGGTAATGGAAGTAGAATACTGGGATGCACAGGGAACAATAAATGTGATGCAGGCAATATGTAAGATGGGAGAGAGGAAAGTACATCGGAGGACATGAGTTACAGCAGGAGGCAGGTCATGGATTGGCACAAAGTACAGCATGATGATTGGTATGGCTGGCCTGTTGGGCCAGGGCTCAGGGTGTTGGGAAATGAAGACTGAAATGAAGATTGTATTTGTAATGAAGTGTTAACTGTGCCACTTATGTGCTCTCAGAGGCTTTTCTTTTTCATTTCCCTCCCACTATGGATACTATAAAGAGATACATGTGGCTGACAGTGCTTGAGCTGCTATATAACCCGGTTTTAAATATGTGCCAGAAAACCCTGAAAGCACCCTCCCCCCCCTGACTTCATGTTGACCTGATCGCTTCCTTCTGCAGTCATCATTCCAACAGTGACAAACCTGACTGAGCCAGCCTTTTGTATAGTAGAGTGATTTGTTAGAATCTGTAGCTGATGTCAATCCCAGGGGCCATCTGTACCTGCTTGTTGTGCTTCATTGTAACCACACACTTATGTGCAAAATGATTCAGCTTTGTGCAGTGAGAACATTGTTTTCCCCACACTTGACATGCTTTCTTTGATTTTGTGATGTCTTCCATTGTATTTGCACTCTGTCCTTTGTCCAAGATTGGTCTACCATCTGGGCCATAAGCATAATATAAGGCCTAACTGTTTTGCCATGAATATGTTTTCCCTGCTGATTTACAGCCTATTCCTGAACGTTTCAACTGTTTTCCTGGAAGTGAGCTGCCTCAGTGGATGTGCTTTCAATGCAGCATCTCTTGTGCCTAATACAATTACGTCTTTAAGTAAATCATCTTTTCAATGTGCAAATTCATTGGATTTCACAACTTGCATTAGTAAGGTCACATATTGATTAATGAATTCTTTTTCACATTGGCCCCTAATACTGATCATGTACTGTTCTTAAATTACCTAGGGTTCAGATTGTACCTTAATACTTTTTAAAGTGTGTTTTCTCCGTTCTTCAGAGAGATTCCAGGTGGAGTACACTTTGAAACAGTCTCTTTTCAATAGTAATAAGAATGTAGCAATGTGTAACTTCTCCGGCTTTTTGAACAAATCTGTTGCTGTTTCACCGTTATGCATGGAAAAGCTACTAGTTTTGCTACATGTCACCTTTCGGTTCGACCATAGATGAGCAAGGAAAAGCTGCAGCCATTTTCTCTGACTTGTGCCTCAGCTGTGTGCTATTTCTTTATTGTGTTTTAATTTATTTCAGTTGCTTAAAGCAGCTTTCACCAATCTGAGCATTCCTGTGTTGTTCCGTCGATAACTATGCACATACAATCTCAGCTCAACCTCTGACACCATGTTCTGAGCACAACAGACAGCAGTCTGGTCAGAAAAAAACTCTTCACTGAATTGTCAGCAAGATGGTTACCTGCGGTGTATCTGCCTCATGGTCGAAGTCACATGATGATAGCAGATCAAGAAGGACAATTGTACATGATTACATTTTAATCTTATCAGTCCTCATTCTCGTCAGTGAAAATTCACTGACTCAGACTGACTTCTCCTGAGAAGATCTCTTTTGGGCTGATGCTTGGGCAGGTAATACGATGGAGTCAATGAGGCTGGGTCAAGTATTGAAGATCTTAATATAGCCAACTCATCTGAGAGGCTGAACTTTTCTTCATGCAACTTTACATATTCAAGACTGGTGTTTCTCCACCTGTACCTGTTCTTTGACACTGATTATGCATTTCCTTTCTTTTTGTAATGAGAGAATTCAAAGTTAAAGGAAGTGACCGGCACATTCCGCTCATGTTTTTCTTAGAAAACCATAAAAAGATTGCTTCGTTTCCACTTGCTGTCAACACCAAAATGAATCAAAATAATGCAGACAAATGAAATCTTTGTGCTCCGTCTTCATTACCATTATTACATGAGACAGTTTGTTGCATTGTTGAATGGCTTCATGCCTCAGCGGGATGCAGACCTTCATGCCAGTCTAGCACAATGACGCAACAAATACTTGGACAATTTTAGTATCCAGTTAAAATAAATCAGAAGCGAGCCTTTAAGGACTTTAAGCCATGGCTGACAAAGAAAGTCAGGAAATGTATCAAAGAAAAAGAGAGATCCTATAAAGTGGCCAAGAGCACTGGGAAATCAGAAGATTGGGAAGGCTACAAAAACAAACAGAGGATAACAAAGAGAGAAATAAGGAAGGAGAGGATCAAATATGAAGGTAGGCTAGCCAGTAATATTAGAAAAGATAGTAAAAGTTTCTTTCAATACATAAGAAACAAACGACAGGCAAACGTAGACATTGGGCCACTTCAAACTGATGCTGGAAGGCTAGTGATGGGAGATAAGGAAATGGAGAACTTAATAAGTACTTTGCGTCAGTCTTCACAGTGGAAGACATGAGTAATATCCCAACAATTAAAGGGAGTCAGGGGGCTGAGTTAAGTATGGTTGCCATTACAAAAGAGAAAGTGCTAGAAAAGCTGAGAGGTCTTAAAATTGACAAATCTCCTGGCCCCGATGGGCTACATCCTAGAGTTCTGAGGGAGGTGGCTGAGGAAATAGGGGAGGCGTTGGTTGAGAGCTTTCAAAAGTCACTGGAGTCAGGGAAAGTCTCGGATGATTGGAAGATCGCTGTTGTAACCCCCTTGTTCAAGAAAGGATCAAGACAAAAGATGGAAAATTATCGGCCAATTAGCCTAACCTCGGTTGTTGGTAAAATTCTAGAATCCATCGTTAAGGATGAGGTTTCTAAATTCTTGGAAGAGCAGGGTCGGATTAGAACAAGTCAACATGAATTTAGTAAGGGGAGGTCGTACCTGACAAACCTGTTAGAATTGTTTGAAGAGGTGATAAGTAGGTTAGACCAGGGAAAACCAGTGGATGTGGTCTATCTAGACTTCCAAAAGGCCTTTGATAAAGTGCCTTACAAGAGGCTGTTGAGTAAAGTGAGGGCCCATGGTGTTCGAAGTGAGCTACTGCCATGGATTGAGGATTGGCTGTCTGACAGAAGGCAGAGAGTTGGGATAAAAGGTTCTTTTTCAGAATGGCAGCCGGTGACAAGCGGTGTCCCACAGGGTTCAGTGTTGGGGCTGCAGCTGTTCACGTTATATATTAATGATCTGGATGAGGGGACTGGGGGCATTCTAGCGAAGTTTGCTGATGATACAAAGTTAGGTGGACAGGCAGGTAGTACTGAGGAAGTGGGGAGGCTGCAGAAGGATCTAGACAGTTTGGGAGAGTGGTCCAGGAAATGGCTGATGAAATTCAACGTGAGCAAATGTGAGGACTTGCACTTTGGAAAAAAGAATACAAGCATGGACTACTTTCTAAACGGTGAGAAAATTCATAAAGCCAAAGTACAGAGGGATCTGGGAATGCTAGTCGAGGATTCTCTAAAAGTAAACATGCAGGCTGAATCTGTGATTAAGAAAGCGAATGCAATGTTGTCATTTATCTCAAGAGGGTTGGAATATAAAAGCAGCGATGTGCTACTGAGCCTTTATAAAGCTCTGGTTAGGCCCCATTTGGAGTACTGTGTCCAGTTTTGGTCCCCACACCTCAGGAGGGACATACTGGCACTGGAGCGTGTCCAGCGGAGATTCACACGGATGATCCCGGGAATGGCAGGTCTAACATATGAGGAATGGCTGAGGATCCTGGGATTGTATTCATTGGTGTTTAGAAGGTTAAGGGGAGATCTAATAGAAACTTACAAGATAATACATGGCTTGGGAAGGGTGGACGCTAAGAAATTGTTTCTGTTAGGCGAGGAGACTAGGACCCGTGGGCACAGCTTAGAATTAGAGGAGGTAAATTCAGAACAGAAATGTGGAGGCATTTCTTCAGCCAGAGAGTGGTAGGCCTGTGGAATTCATTGCCGTGGAGTGCAGTGGAGGCCGAGACACTAAATGGCTTCAAGGCCGGGATTGATAAATTCTTGATGTCATAAGGAATTAAGGGCTACGGGGAGAATGCTGGGAAGTGGAGTTGAAATGCCCATCAGCCATGATTAAATGGTGGAGTGGACTCGATGGGCCGAATGGCCTTACTTCCACTCCTATGACTTATGGTCTTCTGGTCTTATGGACTTCCAAAACTGCAGGTTGTGACCCTCAGTGTGACCAACAGGCCGGAATTTGGAGTCATGACCTTCAAAGCAGCAATAGCTGCAGTGGTACTCTGGCCAGGTAACAATTACAGTGCTCGTTTCAATCCTTGCAGTTTTTGGGGTGTGGCGAGACTAACTGGCTTTTGAGACCACACACCTGCTCCAGAAGTGCTACTGAAAAGATCAGCCTCGCTGTTCCAAATAACACCCCTCCTCCCCCCCCAATCTCACTGTTCTCATAGACAGATTGTGGCAGCCTTCAAGACTTCAAATGGGATAAGAAGTTTGGGATGCACTTCCATAGGTAGTTAATGACTCATAGGTTTGGGGTCGGAAGTGGTGCTTCCTATGCTGAACAGCCAGTCAGTTAAATATGATCAAGAGATAATATTAACAAGATCATTGAGCTCCATAATGACATGATGCCTTCACGTAACTCCATATGATGTAGGAGCAGAAGTAGGCCATTCAGCCCAGCAAATCTGCTCCACCATTCAATGAAGTTATGATTGATCTGATAATTTTCATCTCCACTTTCCTGCCTTTTCCCTATACCCCTTCAATTCCCTTAATGATTAAAAATCTGTCACTCTCAGGCCTGCGTATACTCAACTGCCCAGCCTTAACAGCTCTCTGCAGCAATGAATTTCATGCTTTCACTACTGAGAGAGGAAGAACCTCCTCATCTCTGTCTTCAATGGGCGACTTCTTTTCCTGAGATTATGCTCACTGGTCTTGGACTCTCCCACAAGGGGAAACAACTTTTCTACATTTACCATGTCAAGTCCCCTAAGGACGTTGTACGTTTCAATAAGGTCATGATCAGCCTACTTTGCATATTTATCTCCCCACCACCATAACTCGGTTGATTATAGATCTTGCCGGAAACTATAAATCTGAATTCAGCACCAACATAGAGAGGTTAAATTACTGAATGATTACAGAATGAAGCTATTTAGACCATCATGCTCATGTCAGCAGCAAGAGCAACTCACTGAGTCCCATTCTCTCCCCAACCACTTTCCATAAAGCCATGATAATTCTTTCTCTCCAGGTACTTACCAAATTCCCTTGTGAAAGCCAGGATTGTTTCTGCCTCCACTCCCCTTTTATAGCCTTCCAGATCCTAGCTGTGCACTGCATAAAAATGCTTTTTTCCATGTCATCATTTCTTCTTTTGACAATCTCCTGAAATTGGTATTATCTGACTCTCCACTGTTCTGGCAATGGGAATAATTCCCACTAAGTGCACTTTGCAAACCCCTCAGGATTTTGAATAGCTCTTTCCAATCTCCTGTCAATCTTCCCTTCTGTAAGGAAAACAAGTCCAACTTCTCCAATTTGTCAATACAAGATCCTCATCCTTGGAAACATTTTCATAAATCTCTTCTTCACCTTCTCTAAAGCCTTAGCAGGTTCCTTAAAGTGGTGTCCACAATTAGACATGATACTCCAATTGAAGCTAAATGAGTGCTTTATAAAGACACATGCTAACTCTCTTGCTTTTATATTCTGAACCGCTATGTATAAATTCCAAGATTCAGTATATCTTTTCATCACTTTCTCAATCTGCTCTGCCACATTAAATTACATATGTACTTATACCCCTGGTCCTACTGTGTAAGTCTGTCCTTTATATTATTTGCTGATCACAATTTATCACTTAAATTTTTTTGGTATTAAAGTTCATCTGCTATGTGAAAACTTGTTCCATCAGCCTGCCAATGTCATCTTGAAGTTGTTGCTGTCCTCCTCAAAGTTCACAATACTTATAAGATTGTGGCATCTGCAAATTTTGAAATTGTACCCTGTAACCCCAAGTATAGGTCAGTGTTATCGATCAGAAAAGCTGTACTCCTACAAATGGCCCTGGGGAAATCCTGCTGCAACTTTAATCCAAAGTCAAGTGTCCACCATTATTGGTTGTATACCCCTATCTGGCACCCACCCCTGCTATCGGTGCCATTCAACCCTTGCTGGGGTCTGTAGGGAGGAATGGTGTGGGACTGGACTTGCTGAATTTATCCTGGCATCCTTATCTGAGCAAGTGAATAATATTTGCAATTCTCCAGTCCTCTATATACCTTGTATCTGAGGAGGTGCATCTAAAATACTGACTGAAGGAGTGGATCTGAGAGAAATTATATAAATTATAACTTGTGACAGCTGAGTTTGTTGCTGCATTGTCGGCATTTTAGCGACCCAGGTTCCTTGAAGGGGTCCATTGTCCAGTAGAACCATATTTAGATAGTTCTGCCGAATATAAAATGAAAAGGCACTGAGATAAATAGAACTTCAAAATCTAAAAGGAGCCTGGAACCTTACAAACAGCTCCTTTTACAGGCTGTAAGGTGTGTGAAGAGATAACATTTTGAAGCAATTAACTTTCAAGAACTGAAATGTTCAGATACAAGAAAATGTACTTAAGTTTGGCCAAACAAACACTTTGGCCATTGTGGTCTTACTGTAGTCATAGCAATAAACATTGTCCACAAGGTCTGATTTTGCTGGTTATTAACTTTCTGCTCACAAAGAAAACAACTTTAAAAGGCTTTGGCATCAAGAGGTCTAAGGAGGGATATCAGTCCTATTTTTGCTTTATCCTTCCTTTTCGTTTAGGTTAAATGCTTTTTACAATTCTATTCATCGACATAGGTGTGTACTACCAGGCATTAAGTGCTCCTGTTTAACTACATTGACCAGACATTTTTTTCCCAGTTGTGATTGTGCCCTAATGAAATTCACTTCCTTGTTATGAATTTAACAATGGTCAGTGTGATGTAGCAAATGTACACCATGATATTAACAGTAAATGCTGATGATTACATTGCTGTTTTGCATCCTATTTTCATCAGCCTATAAACAATACATAGACTCTGAAATTCTGGGGAATAACCAGGCATTGTAACATATTTTGCAAGATGGGCAGGTTTTGGGTTAAACCATGCATCAGGGTTCTGTCATTTCTCACCCCTTTGGAGATTCCTGTACTTCTAGAGCTGGCCTTATAATACACCTACCCAATTGTGAGTGGGAATATTACAATTCAATGCAAATTGAGGAAATATATAATGTATTTCTCACATTCATGCCCTCAGAAATATTAGCTGACTGGAGGAGTGGAAAACACTAATTTTCATTGTAGTATTTAGTTAGGATGATAATGATTTAATTTGCAAGTTCAAACTTTGTAGTATTTATAGGTCCAGGTGTTAAGAGTTTGCACAGGAGAAGTGAAGATGGCTCAATCCAGAACAGGAACAGAATGATGTTTTAAACAAGATAAGGGACTGTTAAAGTGAATGGAGAAAAAAAGGGACAGAAGGCAAAAGGAAGGAAAGAAAGAGATAATGGGAGGTGGGGGGTGGGGGGGGGGGGGGGGTGGGGGGGGGGGGGGGGAGGTGGTGGGGAGAGAGAGAAGAAAAAAAGGGAGACAGGGGAGGAAGGCTAAAGGTAAAGAGGAGGCCTCTCCCGGGCAGTTAAATACTCATGTGGAAAGAATTAGCTTAGCCATATTTCAGCCACCATTGGTGTGGGATATGCTCGAAGAAACAGTCAATCTTTCCTTGACCCTTATTGGATGTTTGATAGTAACGTTGAGTGTAGAAATTCCTGTTCTTGGATACAACCTGCTGACATTTGTCATGCAAAGGGATACAGGAGCTTCTACCATTTATAAGGCAAATGTAAAATAAAAAGTCTGGACCAGTTTTCCTTTTTTCAGGAAAAGTCATGTGGGTTTATGATGATGAGTGTGATGTTCTGCCAGACTCCCATCAAAGTTATGGTAGGAGGTAGGCAGATCACCTAGAAGTAAATGACTTCAAATAAAATTTGTATGAAAACAAATGTTAATAATTTCACCCACTGCTACTGCTACCATTGGGAATCACAGGGAAATTAGGAACACAGTATATCAAACAGGCTTCATAATATTATCAACTGACCCCACCCAAAGAGACAAGGAAGGGGCTGTTATCTGTAAATGTTGAAGCAAAACTTAAGTTCTATTCTTAAGAAGTTCACCAGAATAGGTGTTTATGCTATAACAATTTTTCAATCTCTAAAAAACCTGAAGTTCAAAAGGATGTCTGCTTAATAATCTGATTTTGAACAACAGGTCATCAAATCAGCACATTAAAGTATAGCCTAGTTCTAAATGTCAGCACCCATTGTGAAAACCTGCACATCTTTGGACTGTGGGAGGAAACCCACAAAGACACAGGGAGAACATGCAAACTCCACACAGACAGTCACCCAAGGCTGGAATTAAACTTGGGATCCTGGTGCTGTGAGGCAGCAGTGCTAACCACTGAGCCCCCATGCCACCCTTAAGGTAAGACTAAGGTAAGACTAAGACCTACATCTAATACAAATGGAAGAGGCACAACATAGAAAAAAAATTATGAGGTTAAAAAGTCAGCAAAAACTGGCAATTAAGCAGAAAACAAATGATAACTATAGAGGGAATAAGAATTGATAAACCTAAAATCAATTCACATCATATCAATGGATAAAGCAGTACTGTATTCCTATGATATTTCTTTGTGTAATATTTAACAAAGGCACAGTTTTATTTTAAATAATTCCACGCTTTTCCTAAAATAGCAAACAGTGAATCTCATGTGATTATATTAGCCATTTACCTCAAAAAACAGCAGTCATAATATCTAAATTAACATGATAAAAACAATTAGCAGCACCCTATTTATTATTCATCCTCTGTAAGTTGACTGCTCTTACTTTCCTGTTCCTGTGTCCTGCATAACTTCAATCCAAGATGCATCACTGGCATTTCTGAAACCATGGTACTAATAAACCTCAAAATCAAGCTTAAGGCTATGTAAAATTTACCTCTTTAGGAGAAAGTATTGAAATAAAGTCTTCATATATCATTCGTGCTTTCTCCTCAATAGCACTTTTGTTTGCTTCATTTTTGAGATCCTCACATGCTAGCCAAAAGAGCATATTTTCTTCACTGTATTCAGTTCGTAAGAATTCTCTGAAGACATTTCTGCCTGAAGGAGTTTTCATTAACTTGTCAAAGGATTGAGCCCATGAACGCACATCTTCTGCTGTTGGTTTTGTACTGTGTATAGTATAATTAGTGAAAACAATGTGATTACAAGCACAACAACAATTGGCTTTATAAACGGTCTAACTGACAAATGACAGATTTTATTAACGTCCTGACCTTATTAACTCACAACAGCAGAGACATGCATGTTTAGTTTTATTAAAAGTTAGTATGTTTTTGCCATCTAAGACATATTTAACTATAAAGTATATATTGGCCTTGAATGTCTTGGAACGATTCAGCATGAGTATTGTGTTACATTGTCTTTTTAACTTCAGATATTTGTTTCTAACACCAAATATTACTATGCATGAACTTCCTTGATCACTTACACCATTTTTGAGATCCATCATCCAAAATACTCTAAAATTTATTTATTTAACCTCACACCATGCAAATGGCTAGCAAATTTGATGCATTTATATGAACAACATACTGACGTAGATGTAAAGCCAGATATAACTCTAGGTGCAACATAGCCCCAATTCATCCGATATTAGTGTAAATGAGATTTCTGAAAATTGATCAAGAATGCTTTTGCATGCTTTTAATACTTCTTACTAAAATCTGCACTATAGGTTCCCATTGAGTTTTTGGTTTTAATTTTAACATTTAGTGTAGGCAAATGTGCTCCATGGGAAATGTGGTTGTAACTTTCTGTTAGCATTGATGCATGGACTACTGTAAATTTGTAAACAATATTGGCATTTGTGTGATCAATTTTAGTCAATCTTGTAAGAATTACACTGCTCTTTAGAGTGAGAATTCATCTGGCTGCTTGGTACAACAATCATGCAAGAACATTTATGAAACATTACTTGCAAGAACAAGCTTACAATATTTCTAACTCTTCTAAAGAGGTAGCATCACAGGTGTACTTGTTATATCACTCCACTCAGTAACTACATAAATACTTACCTCATACTTTTCATTGTGTTGCTATGCTTTCCAAAAAGAAATAGTTATATTTTAGAAAATAAAATTATTTATACATTTTATGAATTTTCACGTTATCTATTATTAGCACAGAATTATATTAAGCACTATATTATGCTGGATTATACTAATCCAACAAATCATAGCAATTCACTCATAGGCAAAGAATATAAAGGTTAGAGATGTTCCAGTGATAACATAGTTTACTTGTTAAGTAACAGCAAACTAAAAAGGACAATAACCTAATAACATATCACTCTGAATATGATTTATTTCTTTGTATAATGTACGGGATCCAAATGGATATCAGTTAAACTGAGATTTGACTATATCAAATGCAGAAAATGCTGGAAAAACTGTGGAGGCAGAAACAGAGTTAATGTTTCAAGTGTGATATGACTCCTTTTCAGAACTTCAGAGTTTTTTTTAATGCAAAGGTGGAAGCGAAGGCAGGGAATAGATGGTGTGGAGGCCAAGTGCAAAAGACAAAGATGCTGCTAACTGGATGAGAGAGAAATAGAGATATAAAATGGAAATAAATTTGAGTGTGGAATGGTGAAATTAGATTCTCATGGCTGAAAGTAAAGAAAACAAGACACAAAAAGAATAATCCCATAGAAGGCTGGGAATTAAAAGTATAAGAAAAATGGCACATAGACATCATGGGATCAAGCTCTGAAAATGTATAATTCAATATTGAGTCAGTGAGGCTGTGAAGTGCCTAAGCAGTAAATGGGGTGTGGCTCCTACAGCTTGCATTGTGCTTCATTGCAACATTGCAGCTGGCCCAGGACAGACATCTTAGTTTGAGAACTAAGTGATTTATTGAAATGGCAGCATCTGGGCGGTAGGGATCATTCCTATAAACAGAGTGGAGGAGTTCTGCAAAGTGGTCACCTAGTCTGAATTTGGTCTCACCAATCTAAAGGAGATTGTGTATGAAATAAATTGCTTTTATTTGACCATATCACATTCTTACATAGAATCATGAATTGCTAGGAATGTATTGTTAATGACCTGGTAGATAGCAGCTGCTTAGGAGCTATTAAATACATGGAAAGCTGAATCTAGTTTACAATGTGAACTGGGTTTTACTACCTGAACTGATATTGAAGGCATCCTCCTCCACTGCATTTAGGTTCTTTCATTTCATTGTTAAACACAGCTCTGATTCAGCTTGTATTTACAATGTGAAACTATTTTAATTGTAATGTGAAAGCACTTTAAATTATCCTTTTGTGCCATTGCAAAGCATCTTTGTTTCAAATCAATTATTTTTGTAAGACATGAGCCTTGAATTTATTCTTCATTGGCAGTACTTTGTTTTACCGTCATGTAGGATGTTTTGCAGCATTTCATAACACCAATATTTCAATGTTTCATTGTCACAAGACACAGTAGAACTTCAATCATGTGCAGTCTAATTTTATTATATAAAATAGTACAACGGGTACAAAATGATCATTTAAAGTGCTTACACATTCCAATTAAAATAGTTTATAACAAATTGTTTATAACAAAGGATTTTCACAGTTTTTGGGAGACAAGTACAAATTGGGACCAACATTTGTTGTCACACTTTTTTTTCTTCTGCCAGAAAAATTAGATGATGTTGACTGGCTATCAGCTGAGTTGAGGTTTGTAGCTCCTGTGAACTCTGAGATGACTCTAGTCAATTGACCTGCCACAGCTCCAGGAAACTGCTGCCCACTGATCTTTCATTTATCTTAATCACAATCTTCCAGTTATTCAAGTGAGATTTTGAAGATGTGAACACTCACCTTCAGCAATCAATTCAGCAGCCCCTGAATAGGATTAGCAGTGAGCAGCATCATCTACAAATGACCAAGACTTACCTGTACTAAGGTTCCAGAGCTGGTTCACTGTCATGGATGGCGGTAGCCACATTTGTGAATAAGTAACTAGCAGTGGCCACAAAGGTCGCTGTTCACTAATTTCATTGAATTATAGAATTATACATTACAGAAGAGGCCCTTCGGCCCATAGAGTCTGTAATGCCAAAATACACACTACCAACTACATCTAGAGAGAAAGCAGTTCTATCAGCTACCTCTTTGTCTCTCTAACTCATTGTCTCTCTGGGCCTCATCTCTGCCTGTCCCTGTTCTTTCCCCCACGTGTCTTGTCTTCACCAATAAATTCCACCCTTTCTTAGCCATTACCAGTTCTGAAGAAGTGTCACTGGGCTTGAAATGTTAACTCTGCTTTCTGGCCACAGATGTTATCAAACTGCTGAGTTTCTCAAACAAGTTCTGTTTTTGTTTTATAATGTTCTGTTTTCCAATATATTAAGAGAAACATAAACTACATTCTTAAGAGGACGTGTGATTAGATTACTTACAGTGTGGAAACAGGCCCTTCGGCCCAACAAGTCCACACCGCCCCGCCGAAGCGTAACCCACCCATACCCCTACATCTACATCTACATCTACTCCTTACCTAACACTAGGGGCAATTTAGCATGGCCAATTCACCTGACCTGCACATCTTTGTGACTGTGGGAGGAAACCAGAGCACCCGGAGGAAACCCACGCAGACACAGGGAGAACGTGCAAACTCCACACAGTCAGTTGCCTGAGGCGGGAATTGAACCCGGGTCTCTGGCGCTGTGAGGCAGCAGTGCTAACCACTATGCCACCGTGTGCTTGTGTTCAAACAGAAAACTAAAGGAATACCACCTGATTGCAAAAGCATCACCAGTTTATATAGCCAACTATAACTTCTAGTGGTTAATTTCTTCAAATGTGCTTTGATATCAACTTTAATTTTAAAAAAACATGTAGGTATGTTTACTTCATGTCTACATTATACAGGGGCTTCATCAATGACCACCATGGATTATAAAATCCATTTTGTCACGGCATAGATATAGCATGGTGTTCATCATGATACTGCTTAACACAGTCTTGTTCCATTGTATGTTGATGTCAGCTATCAGGATATTCTTTATAACTGAAATAATGTGCATATTAATACAGTTTTGTATCTTTAAAATTCTTTCTTGGGCTTAGTGCCTCTGGAAAATAACAACATTTATTACCCTGCTTGTCTTTGAAAAGATGACAGTGTACCCACAGTACTGTTAGGGAGGAATTCTGACCCAGCAATATGATGGAGCAAGTCAGGATAGTGTGTGGCCTGAAAGGCAATTTGCAGGTGGTAATGTCTCCTGTGTCTGTGTTCTTACCATCTTAGATGGTAGAGGCTGATGGTTTGGAAGATGTTGTTAAAGGATAATACGCACTGCTCCTATTGTGCACTGGTGGTAGAGGAAGTAGTGGATGCTAAAAGTAGTGGATGGGGCACAAATCAAGTTGGCTACATTGTCTTAAATGATGTTGATCTTAATTAAATGTTCCAGGCATTGCATTCATCATGGGAAAGTCAAGAGTATTCAACCTCACTCCTGATATGTGCCTTGTAGATGGTGGTCAGATTTTGGGGAATTGGGAGATTAGTTACTTGTCACAGAATTCCCAGCTTCTGACCTGTTCCTGTAGTCGCAATATTTGTATGGCTTGTCCAGTTATGTATCTGACCAATATAATTCCCCAGGAATCTACAAGGGTGATGCTACTGAATGTCAAGGGATGAGAGTTACTTTCTCTCTTGTAGGAGATGTTCATTGCCTGGGATCAACATGCTGGAAATTTTACCTGTGCAAATCAGAATTATTACTAGGTTTCAAAACATGCAAACACTGACTGCTTCAACATCCGATAAGTTGTGAATGGTATTGAAATCAAGCATCCTGATTTGATTGTGTTAGAGGCAAACTCATTAATGAAACAGTGGAACATGGTTAGCTCAAGAACCTCAACCTGAGGAACTCTTGCAGCAATCTTTTGGGACTGTGATGATTGTCCTCCAGCAATCATAACTATCTTAGTTTCTGCGAAATATAGCTCCAACTAGTGGAAGGTTCTTCCTTAATTCTAAATGACTTCAGTTTGTTAGGGTTACTTGATGATACATTCAGTCAAATGTTGCCTTGATCTCAAGTATAGTCAATCTCACCCCTGGAATACAGCTCACTTTTTAATGTTTGGTCCAAGGCTGAAATAAAATCAGGAACTGACCACCCTGGGGAAACCCAGACTGAGCATCAGGGGATAGGATGTTTCTGATTACACTGCAGACAACACCACCATTAGTATGCTGATAATTGGGAATACACTGAAGAGATGGTAATTGGTCAGATTGGATTTGGATTATTGTTTTTGGATAGGACATTTGTCAACAAATTTCTGAATGCCTGTGTTACAGCTGTACTAGAACAGTTTAGCGAGTGCACAAAGAAGAAGTATTCAGGACTCTTGAAAAATCTTGGGTCCACTGCCAACTGACAGGCAGTCTTCTAGCTTTCTGCCAGACTGGTTACAATTACACAGAAATTGAACAACCACTACTGGGAAACAGCATGAACAACTCTGCTTTGTGAGTTTAAGGTGCAAATTCACAAAGAATTAGGGTGCCAATCCAATTTCGAGACTGCTTTTTTTTTTCTCAGCCTCTCACTCAGCTGGCCCTCAGACATGCTTCCAACTGCACAAGCATCATTTTCAGCAAATGGTTTGAACTGCTTTTACATTGTTTTTGCCATCCTTGCTTACTCTTAAAAGAAGCTGTTGGAAATTCTTGCTGATTAAAAGGAGAGTTTAAATGTAAACTTGTTCAAATGTTACAGTAATTCCTTTTGCATTATATATAAAAGCTACCATTTCTTTTCAAGCGACTACCTCAATACAATGTTACTATTGCTGCCACTTAGTTCACAAAATGTGATATAAACATATTCATTGTAGGATAGTTATTAGAATATAGAACAAAGAACAAAGAAAATTATATCACAGGAACAGGCCCTTTAGCCCTCCAAGCCTGCGCCGATCCAGATCTTCTATCTAAACCTGTCACCTATTTTCTAAGGGTCTGTATCCCTTTGCTCCCTGCCCATGCATGTATCTGTCTAGATATATCTTAAATAACGCTATCATGTCCACCTCTACCACCTCCACCGGCAACGTGTTCCAGGCACCCACCACCCTCTGTGTAAAGAACTTTCCATGCATACCTCCCTTCAAATTTTCCCCTCTCACCTTGAACCCACGACCCCTAGTGATTGAGTCCCCCACTCTGGGAACACGCTTCCTGCAATCCACCCTGTCTACACTTCTCATGATTTTGTAGACCTCAATCAGATTCGCACCCACCACCGATCTCCATCTTTCTAATAAGAATAATCCCAATCTACTCTATCTCTATTCATATCAAGTGCCCTATAGGCAACATCCTGGTGAACCCCCACTACACCCTCTCCAAAGCATCCACATCCTTTCGGTAATGTGGTGACCAGAACTGTACACAGTATTCCAAATATGGCCAAACCAAAGTCTATACAACTGTAACATGACCTGCCAACTCTTGTACTCAATAATTACTATTATGAATATTTCTAACTGAAGTCTTATGACAAAAAATGAATGAAATGTAAAACTACTTGTTCTTTATTTTCTGATAGACATTTATGGTTGCTTTGTTCTCATCTGCTATGACACTGAAATTCATGAGTTGTTGCACCAAATCAATTGTCTATTCTTTCAGTCTTGCCTGTCCTTTACCATATTTACACTACCTAATTCCACAGCATCTCTGGTCTGGTCTTCCTGCTCCATTCTACTGGCGAAATACAGTAGAAGAGGGATGGTTAGACCTGGGACAGTTTGCCAATTTCTTCAGCTACCAGCTGCTCTTTCCTCTGGGAAGCCACATTATTAGTGCTGTGGAATGGTGCTATCAATCATATCTAATTCCCCAGGATTTACATCTTTATCTGTTAGTACTAAACATGTTAATTGTTTTCCAGTGGAAAAAGACAAATGTGTGTTTCCCAAAACCCTCCATTAATAATAGGACTTTAAACTGGACTGCATTCATATTCAGCATAAGTTTAGATTTCCAGAAGCAAGAATATTTATGAACCTTTGAAAACATTTCTGCCAGTGTGCAGTGGTGAAACTCCATTGCTTTAATGTATTCTTTGATGACCTCCTCCTCAGAGGTGAAAACCATAAATTACATTAGTACCAGGTGATCAGTGCCATTTGTAGTCTTGAGTAATTATGGCATGAGTAATGGTGAATAATTGCATCTTTTCTGTGTATTCCATTTGACATTAGATCCTCACTGCCTTCTTCAACCTGAGATCTTTCACTGGGCAATTATGTCAATAGTGGTTTCCCATCGACTTCCACTAATAATTATATAAATGAAGTGAATTGGCAATCCCTGTTGACTGCAATGAGTGACACGAACAAATTTCTTCTTTGGTTTTGAGCCTTTTTCATGCAGCACTACAAATGTTCAAGCGAGTTATAGCACAACACATTCATGCTGGATCTAATACCAATAATGGTGTACCTGCTAATGTCTAATGACTCAAGCAAAAGTTTCCTGCAGTTTCAGATCCTATTGTTAACATGGAATTCTATTGCAAAAGCAGTAACTACATTGAAATTCCACCAAGGTAAAAGCTTACCTTGGCTCACAATTTGGTATGGTTTCCAACTTGACATCGTGAGATATTCTTCGTCTTCGCTCATCTTCATCTTTCCTAACAAGAAGACTGAAAGTTAGTATATCATTTTTTCAATGTATGCATGTTCATTGACACAATGGTATGAACTTGCAAGGTCAATGCACTCACAAAGTGTTTGCTTGTTTTACAGATTTGAATTTAGTGTCACAGAGTCAGAAAGTAAAGAGGCCTTAAGCCCATTGACTTTGGTGCATTTCTTTGATGACAAAACAGAACTTAATTACATCTGGTTCATGAAGGTAAATAAATAAGTGATTTATTTGGCCTATTTTCCATATTTTCCTACATTTCTTTCATTACTGCATTTAATTGACATGCCAATGATTCTAGAATTTGTGCCTCAAAGAAAGTAGTCACACAACATTCAGACACTACTCATTTTACTGAAGGAATAGTTCCCAATATTGCTCTGCAGTTACTGGGAGGGTTACAATGGAGTAGATTGTTCACCCAACACCCAGAAGGAAAGTTGGTCAGAGCTGACACATTACGAGGAAGCCCAGTCCACAATCACTACATGCTGCAAGCAGACTAAAGTGATTGACCGGTACCTCCACTTCCTCAGTGGAAGGAAATCCATCAGTATAGCAATACCATTGGGGAGAGGATGGTTAAAGGTGAACATTTGTAGGGAATGTGGCACAGAAGGAATTTGGCCACTGGTCTGGGGTGGGATGAGGGTGGTGGTGAAATCTTGTCAGGGTGTCCTGAACATGTGCAGGAAATGAAATACCGCCCTTACCCCCTACTTTGTTTTCATGTAGACTGTAAAACAGCCTGCTAACTTCTACCTGACTGCCTATGCCAACCATATCCAACAGAATAGTGTGCTGCATCATCCAGACCTGCTGTGTTCTGCACAACTGGTGCAGGCAACAAGGTGATGTGCCTGATACTGAGGAACCAGGGGAATGGGAGCAGTCTTTTAAGGAGGGCACTGGAGAGGAGAATAAGGGAGGAGGTTCACCTGCAATGTGGGCTACAAGCCAGACAAAATCTCCTTTCCACCTGGCTTCAACAGAAGACAGCTGGGTGTAGTAGACTAATGTGATTTGTAACATTTTTTGATCATGCTGCCGAACTAGCTGTCATGTTGGGGGCACAGTTTTGCCTCTCCTGGCTTCATGATTCTTCCCTTTTCTGTAAATAAAAGCCCATGTTTGTGTTTGAATTTGTCCAATCGCTTGTATGTGATGATCCCCTACTGGACAATAACACGCTGTTGATCTCCAACAGATACTGGGTAAAGGGAAGCACTGATTGAGAGGGTTCAAACGAGATGTAGCTAGGGACAGATAAAGTGTGTGCCCTGTTGGTATACAGTGATTAGGGTGAGAGAATGAGTTTATATATGCATGTGCTATGAGCAGTATGGCTTTGTGACTGCTGCGCCATGATGTTGCCAGTGAGGGGGCACTACCAGACTGCCAATATGTCCCTTTCAAAGATGGTATGGGTGTAAGAGTGCCAAATTTGGGCAGATATGCACTGAGTGGTGAGTCATTATGGTGTAACATGAACTGCAAATCGGACCTGAGCAATGCAATAGGGGTGGGGCAGGTAATGAAGTGAGCTTGGTAAGAAAACTCATTAGGCCTCAGAGGATAAAAAGCAAATGCATCTTGGACTTAGCTATAAACAGTAAGATTCAGCCTTTTATGTCTTGCCCCACTTGCGTATGAAGGAGAAAGAAATATAAGGTATGCTGATGGGTATAAAGGGAGTCAGAGACTCATACAGGAAACAGATTATATTAGATTAGATTAGATTACTTACAGTGTGGAAACAGGCCCTTCTGCCCAACAAGTCCACACCGCCCCGCTGAAGCGCAACCCACCCATACCCCTACATTTACCCCTTACCTAACACTACGGGCTCTTTTGGTCCAATTCATCTGCATGGACCAGACATCCCAATCTGACCTAGTCCCATTCGCCTGCATTTGGCCCATATCACTCTAAACACTTTCTGTTCATGTAACCGTCCAGATGCCTTTTAAATATTGTAATTGTACCCACCTTACCACTTCATCTGGCAACTCATTCTACACACGCAGCACCCTGTGGGTGAAAAAGGTACTCCTCAGATCCTTTTTAATCTTTCCCCTCTCACCTTAAACCTAGATTCTCCACTTGAACAAGGGTTAAAGGATACCTGTCTGCTGTTGGGTTGAAAGGCCTTTTTAGTGCAGTAGGCTCAGTACAACTTCCTCTTTTCATAGAATTCATACAGTGTGGAAACAGGCCATTTGGCCCAACAAGTCCACACTGACCCTCCGAAGAGTGACCCATTCCCCATTACTCTACATTTCCCATGACTAGCACACCTAACCTACACATCCATGAACAATTTTAGCATGGTCAATTCATCTAATCCGCACAATATTTTGGACTATGGGAGGAAACTGGAGCACCCAGAGGAAACCCACGCAGACATGAGGTGAATGTACAAATGCCACACAGACAGTTCCTGAGGCTAGAATTGAACCTGATTCCCAGGCACTATGAGGCAGTAGTGCTAACCACTGAGCCACTGTGTTGCCCTAAATCAATCTATATAATCAAGACAGACAGGTCAAAGACAATGCCCATTCATTTGCTTTTCCTTTGCCATATATTAACAGAGAAAATGGCATCCTCTTTTATTTAGACAATGATATTGTGAGAACTGCACTGGGGAAATTCACCAAACACAAGGTATCCAGAGATTCAGCTCAAAATCAAGCATATCACCACCAGATGGAGCCACCTTGCACACAGGTACAGAAAAGCAGTGTTCCAGAGTAACATCACTGTCCAGCCAATGACGGAGCATCAATGGCAACCTCCTGGTACAATACTGGCACTGCCAGGAACAAAATCGATGGCATGAAAGACTAACCAGTGCTGCCACCTCTGCTCCTGCCCAGACAGCTTCTATAGCCTGGAAGAAGACAGGGCAAAGACTATTACCAAGCGGGTGGTTCATTTGCATGATATCAAAACTCTTCAAACATAACGCGAAATATTATCACAACAGCACCGGCAGAAGTCTGGCATTAGAAACAGCATCTTTTCAGAATGCTCATGGTGGGACCTTGCAGATTCTGGACATGAGCATCATTTCCACATTCCAAACTGGAGAAATACTAACTTCAATAAGGACATGAATTTCCTTGAGTCTTCCCTCCTACCAAGCATTAGGTATGTTAAGCAGCAGCTCAATGTCAAGGAGAGCTATAGAAAGGATGAAACCACTTCTGGACCTGTGTGATCTTCAAAACAAAATCCTGCTCTTGTGTCAGATTACTTGCACTAAGGCTGCTGAGCCTGATCAAAGTTTGGAACTTTCCACAAATAGATGCTGGGTCGGTTGTTTGTTTGAAATCAACGTTATTAAGGAATATGGGGAAAATATGGGCATATGGCATTATTTAGTAAATTAGCCATGATCTTCCTGAATAGCAGGACAGGTATTAGAGGCTAAATGGTCTGTATTGTTGCTCCAGCGTTCTTGTAATTTACCAATGTTGTTCCAAATCTGTCACTGGTTTGAAAGAATCAAAGCCTCCTTATATACCTCTCCTCAGGGCACTGCAACTTTACTGTTCTGAACCAATACTTTCTACTGGAAGGTTAACATTTCTCTGAGTGCATACTTCTACTTGCTTGTCCCCCAGCTGGAGATCTGTGTGATTTTTACCTCCTGGTCCTCCTTGTCTTCCCCCTCCAGGAATGGGATTCCAACAGGGACACCTACCTATGCACACATGAAATTTAACACCAAACTTCAGCACCTAGATCAGCAAGTGTAAATGCTTTCAATCCTTAAATTCTAAAACTCACAAACATCTACGGGAAGGTATCTCTGGAAGCTCAAGATGTTTACCTGATAGCAGATAAATATATTAGTTCTACCCATGTTTGGTGAATGGGAGAAGGATCTTGTGTTCAAGTAACAAGATTGGAAGATGGCATTAGTGTCATTACGATGCTATTTGACCCTGATTTGAATTTATTTATGAGATTCTCACACATCTTGGAAACAAGCTCCTGCCTCCAGTACAAATGATTTTCTTATCCTTTCCTAACAATTCCTAACAAATAAAAATTTTCTTCATATAATCTGTTTTTTTGTTTATGCTTATGATATTGTAACAATATGCACAATGTAGCCATTTACTGCCTCTGACTGAACCTTAACACTTTATCAGATCCCCTCAGCTATCAAAACCTTAGCTCCCTTCAATTTCTCATGTATATGCTGTTCCTCAACAATTTCATATCAAAACATAGTCTCAGTTTCCACATGAATGCTAATGACACCCATCCCTACTCAGCACATCTCTCTTGATTCCTCCATTAATTGTAAATAATCAGAGCTTGTCAAAAATGTCCAGTCTTAAGAGAAAGGAAATTGCCCTCAACCAAATATTGGGAAAATGAAAAATATTGTTTTTGACCCTTGTACAAACTCTGGGACTTCACTGCTAAGTGGCTGAGACAAACCAGCCTGTTGGCAATCTTTTATATATTTGCCCTTGAGATGTGCTTCTAACCATATATGAAGACCGCCTATTCTCAATTCTGTAATATCTTCCAACGCCGAATTACTTCATCTCATCTGCTGGTGAAACTGTCCTCCATGCCTTTGGTGTTGATCATGCGATTGTACTCCTGACATGCTCTCACATTCTACCCTTTCTAAACTTAAGACCATAAGTTGTAGGAGCGGAATTAGGGCATTCGGCCTGTCGACTCTGCTCTGCCATTCAATCATGGCAGATATGTTTCTCAAGCATGTTCTCCTGCCTTCTCAAAATAAACTTTGACCCTGTTACAAATTGCAAATTTCATTCCCAGTAAATATTATTTTAAAATACAGTTCCATTGATTAAGCAGAGTTCTCCAGCTTTCAATACAACTGTTTCGCTCCTCAAGTATTTTCCTTTCTCACCTGTTCCAATGCTTCATTTAACCACTGAGTACAGTCGGTTTTGCTAAAACGTATGTTTCTTCAATGTGAATTGGCTTTAATGCAGTTGAAGAATTTAGCCCACTACTTGTAGAACGCATACTTTCCTAACCTGTACTGGCTATAATAGCCCCAATAGTTTAAATGGCGCAGCTATTGCGCAATTTTCTTATAACGCGAGACTGCACAAGAACGGAACAATTGCATTCTGTCAGAACTGACGTATGACAGAGTTAATGTAAGGCCATCTCTGTGCCATCCTAGTCTTATACTGCCAATCTAGCATTTTCAAGTGAGAGACAAACTTGAGAGCCAAAAAGCAAGATTAAATAAGTTGGCATTTATTAATTGTGTAGATTAGATTTAGATTTAGATTACTTACAGTGTGGAAACAGGCCCTTCGGCCCAACAAGTCCACACCGCCCCGCCGAAGCGTACCCACCCAGACCCCTACATCTACATCTACCCCTTACCTAACACTATGGGCAATTTAGCATGGCCAATTCACCTGACCTGCACATCTTTGGACTGTGGGAGGAAACCGGAGCACCCGGAGGAAACCCAATTGTCTTTCGCATAGTCTGGGTGTCACAAAGCACTTCACAGCCAAAGAGTTATCTTACACTACAGTTGATATATGCATATCAAGGACTCACATTTAGCAATGAAAAATATTGTGGGTCTCTGAATCTAGCAATAATACCATGAGGCCATTACCTCCCATTGTGGCATAAAGTTATTCAATTGTTGCAAAAACCCATCTGGTGGAGCCAGGATCAATTGAGGCTCTCTAAAGGAAATTGGATCAATAAAGAGAAGAAAATGTTTGCATGGCCTTAGATAAAAAGAAGTGGATCAGCACAAGATGAATTGCATCTTTATAGGGCTGAATGACCTTTTCTGTGCTGTAATTATTCTATAATTCTATAGTTCGTCATCGTCCTTTAGGGAAGGAACTCCATACTTATTTATACTGGTCTATGTGCAACTAGACCAACAAGATGTGACTGTTCCTTAATTACCTATGAAAAGGCCTAGAAGCCATTCAATCCTCCTAGTCAGCTTCTGAATATCACAATGCATGCACCTACACTGGATGAACTGCAGCAGTCTGAGAAGGCAACCTTTTTGAGGGCAAGGCATGAACAACAAATTCACATCCCATGAAAGAACAGAACAAAAATACCAGTCAAGACTTTGGACCAAATTCTGATGGAGTGGGTGGCAAGCCAACCTTAGCATACCTTATGTATTCACATTCACATTTTAGACTTTTTTTCCCCAAAAGTTCCTGGGAATATGAACCAATGTGTGGCTTGGTGGGCCTCGTCTGGAAGAGGAATTGCAAATCCCATCGCCAGACCTCCAGCTGGAGCCCTAGACCACCCAGTGACTCCATAAGATTCTGCTCAAAAGACAGAAAGGTAGCTAAAAAAAGTTAATTTACGTTTTTAAAATTCTGTTAGTAATTCAAAACTTGATGGAAATAGGACTTCACATGTAAATTAAGCTCTTAACTTTCAACGCAAGAGAAGTGGATTGGGAATCAAGACTCATCATCTTAAAAGGATACTTGTTAATTATATGGCTTAAATTGTCCAATAAACTTTCAAGAGAGTTATAGAGAAACAACAAATTCATGAAAACCACAGAGAGGTTAAACACAGAGTGCTGCGAAGGCAGTGGCAGTGTGATGCAAATTTACCAGCAGCTAAGATCACCCATGTCATAACTCACATCAGGCCCCTTCAGTCATCATTCTTGTGCTTGTTGACCCAAACTGGCTCACACCTAAGCAATGTTTTGAATTTAAATTTCTCATCCACTTTTCAAATATGGTCTTACCTCTCTCATCTCTGTAACCTCCTCCGGCCTACAACTCTCTAAGCTATCTCCACTTCTCCAATACTGGCTTTACAAGTGTCTCTAATTTTAAACACTCCACCACTGGGGTTGTGTCTTCAGCTGCCAAGCTCCGGAATTCCCAGCTTTAATCTACTTGCCTCTCTCATCTCCATCTCACTTAGACATCCTTTAACAGTTATGTTTTTGACCAAGTTTTTGTCCACCTGATCCAATGTCACCTATGTGGTCAACATTTTGTTTGATACAACTCCTGTGATGCACCTTTGGGCCATTTTACCACTCTACAGATGCCATAAAAATGCAAGTTGTTACAGTAGACTACTCAATTTTAATAGCAGTAGAGTACGTTGTAGCTAACCATAAATTCAATCAACCCTTGTTCCATTTCCACTTACTTTAATGATAAGAAATGCTTACACTTCTACATTGTATATCAGTGAGAAGTGTAACAATTAATTAATAATAAGTGAGGAAGGCTCCATGATCCAAAAGCATGACTCCACTTTTATTCCCATTAGTGTTAGCAGAATTGTCATGACACCACCTTGTGGACACTGTTTTTCAATCTTCCCTTCTCACAGTTTACAGCATGCATCTCAGTTTCTAACCAGGATGAAGTGGGCTGTTTGAACGAGTTTAGCCAATTAATATTAATGAATTTTAATTTTTAATGTATTCATTTGGTGTTCAAGGAATTGCATAAAGTGAGGAGAGGGGAGTTTTAGTACTAAGCATGGATTGGATCAACAGGTGACTGAAGGCAAAGTCAATAAGACAGACAATTAAAGATATATCTGGTCACAAAAAAAGCTTGTATACAAATACAGTGAGAGATCAGGAAGGTGAATGGAATGTTGCTGTTTGTTGCAAAATAAATGGAATATAAAAGCAAAGAAGTTTTACTGCAGCAGTACAGGGCCTTTGTGACAACACCTTTGAAAACTTGCGTACAGTTTGGTTTCCTTATTTAAGAAGGACATAAATACGTTAACAGCAGTTCAGAGACAACTTATTGAACTCATTTCTGAGCTTATATTATGAAGAAAGCTAGAATAGATTGGGCTTATACCACTGGAATATACAAAATTGAGAGGTGGATCTTGGTGAGACATGTAATTACACCCTGGTTAGGTTGGTACTGAGAAGTTCCCTCCTGTGGAGAGAACCAGAACTCTGCGACTTGTCTCTTTTAAGACTGAATTCAGGAAAATTTCTTTTTCTCTCAGAGAGTAATTAATCTACAAAAATCTCTTCCTCAGAAAGCAGTGGACGGTGGCTTACTGAATATATACAAGGCAGAATTAAATAGTTTCTTGATCAGTAAAGAAATCAAGCCTTATAGGGACAAGCAGGCAAGTACAGTTAATATAACCAGATCAGCCATGACCTTATCAAATGCCAGAACAGAGTCAATGGACTGAAGGTCTGTCTGTTACTAAATTCTGTTTTCAGTTAAGGCAGAGGATAAAGAGACAACATTACCAAATGCAGATGCAAAAGGTTCATTCAAAGATATAAGTGGAAAAAATTGTTGAAAAATACAGACCAGCTTAATATGAACATCTTTGTTGGCAAATACCTCCAAACTTCTTGGGCTAATCGGAACCAAATTTTGTGAGATGATTCATTGGATTAAGGGACATGTCATATGCAGTTGTTATTTATTAAACCTATCTTGACAAAATGGGAGAGAGTGGGGTTTTGGCCTTGGGCCTCCTGGTAGGAGATCCAGCAGCTTTGCCTACACTATGGGTAGAATCTTCCCACTTTCTGATCAACATAGACAACAGCGAGTCAGTTGGGAAAATGCAGCGAACTGAGAATCTCACTGGTGAGCAGCAAGAGGCCTATTTAGGTGTATCTGCATGGCATTGGGTCATAATGTCACCTCATTGAGACATTTTCTGATTCTTCCACGTGTTGGACGGAAATTAAATGTTTACAATTCCCAACATGGAAGCCAGAGTGGGAACCAAGGGGCTCTAGATCTCTGCTTGCTCCAGCTCTCTGCTTGCTCCCCAAGACTCGACCTTGGACAGCAGGCCCCAGCATCTAAGGGAACACTCCAGGGCAGCAATGTTCTATAGATCTTCTGGCAAGAGGTTAGCATTAGACATGTACTGGCATCAGTGCAAAAACATGGCACATCTCTGACCCACTAATGACACAAATTTGGCCTTCAAGGTTGCACTTTGGAGTAGACTAGTATCTGTAATTACAATACTGCTGCAAGAATTGGATAAAGGCATACCTTAAGGCTTCTCATTTAATCTCTAGCACTCACTCACTTTATGACACCTTGCATGTTCAAAGTGTTTTAGCCTTACCTTGCCTTTTTGGCTTTGTCTTTCCAAACTTAAAAGTTCACAGTACTTCTTTCCTGCTTCGCTGCTGAACACAGACACAATGCCAGGCAGCTTGTTGTGGTTGTCAGCAGTAATCACTCAAGAGGTTGGACATCTGGCTGTATGGCAGTGTACTACATTAATGTTGCACCTACATCATGTGCCAACACACTGCATGTACTTCAACGAAATAGCCATGTCTGAAAGTCTAAAAGGAGTAGTCTTCAGACAGTTAAATGGAGACCACCAGGTAAGGAAGTTAGGAAAGTCAATTGTGGGATTTGGAGAGAGCAGGCTGGGATGCAGAGGGGACAATAATTGTAAACAACAGCAATTCAACATTAGAAGGGGAGTGATGGCAGTGCATCAGGGGTTACTAAGGGAATGGGGAGGGGGGGAATCAGTGATGGTCACAACTATCCTGGCTTTGATGGGGGGTATAGAGCAGAACAATAGTTGGCCTGGCTAAGGTTTAGAGTTGAGGCTCAGGGAACAATGTTGACAGTTGAAGAGGTAAATTAAGGAGTTAGGTGGGAACATATAGAAGCTCAGCATTGATACAGTCAACAGGGAATGGAATGAAAAAAGAAACATGGGCATTTAGGGGGGTATCCTTGAATACCAGGCTGAGTGTGACTCACTCTGCCAATAAAACCTTCAGCATGGTAGAGTGTTGCAGCATAGGCGAAACAAGCCTGACAGGACTGAATTGACATCCGGTTACAATAGAGGGTGAGCTAGGTTCAGTGATCATATATTTACTGAAAATTTGTTGTATATTGAAAGGCAAGCAGTCTAATTGTTCTAGAAGCAAATGCAGATTTTGTTTAAAATAAAACAAAGCACTGTAGATATACATTTGAAACAAGAACAGAAATTGCTGGAGAAGCTCTCAGCAGTTCTGGTATTGTCTGTGGCGAGAAAGCAGAGATTACATTTCTGTTCTGACAATTCTGAAGAAGTGTCACTGGACTGAAAACTTAAACTGTGCCTTCCCTCCACAAAGGCTGCCAGACCGCTTGAGATTCTTCAGGAATTTCAGTTTTTCCTGCAGATTTTCTCAGCGTTTTTCTGTGCGCTTTCCCTCTTGTTGAATAAAACAGAATGCTTTCATGTGTTCGAAAGCTTTCCAGTGTGTGATGCTTCCACAATGAACAATGAGAAGATGTTATACTTCTCTGGACATTAGAGAGAGGGTAACATTTCCTCAGGTAGGGCTCTCAGGTAGGGTGATGCTAAGATGGAGTTACCTGTATACCTTGAGTCTTATAGTCACAGCTACAATGACTGTTGTTCAGACAGGTGATGATGTAAAACAGCACTATATTTATGAATATGCTCTTTTGTTTGCAATTCAGTGTCACTTCTGTGCTTTATGTGCTCTCAGAAACATTTTTTGCTCATTCCTCTTCAACCATATCAACTGTGAAGCACAGCTTTTGACTGGTAGTACTTGACCTGGTATGCAGCTTGGCTCTATAAATGGTGCCAGTAGTAGGTATCCTGGGGGGGCCCGGCACTTCTGCCACTGCAGGATGGAGTTGTGGTGCTTAGCTAATGAGGCAAAATGTAGAATATCGCATGAGAAAACTCATGAGACCTCACGGATAGAAAGCCTGCAAAATTTATATTTTTATCAATCTGTTCAGTCATGTTATGACAAAAATGTTTGGAGGCTCAGAAGGGACTTGAACTTTGACCTTCTGGCCTATATTTTGGGCCTCCACTACTGCCCCACAAGAGCCCTCCTATATGTGACACTTAGCCAATTTCTGACAGAATTCATTGCTCCATTGTCATTGACATCTTTATTCAGAAATGCTTTAATCAACCTTAACCACACATTCCAAGAAAAAAGTGACAAAGTTACAACATGATTCTGACTTTTTAAATATTTCATTCATTCTCTTCTCATTTTCTTTTATCTATTTCATGTTGGTTATCTTCTGAGATGCTATAGATTAACATTTTGTAAGGGAATTTTGTCTGGGCGTACAGGTCCACAGTTCCCTGAAAGTAGCAACACAAGTGGTTAAAGTGGTCAAGAAGGCATACAGCTTCTGTGTCTTCATTGGTTAGAGCATAGAATAGAAAAATTAACAAGTCATGTTGCAGCTGGATAGAACTTTAGTTAGGCCGCATTTGGAATATTGTGCACAGTTCTGGTCGCCACACTACGGATGTGGAGGCTTTGGAGAAGATCCTGAAATGGTTTGCCAAGATAATACCTGATTTGGATGGTATTAGCTATGAGGAGAGACTGGTCAAACTTGGTTTGTTTTCACTTGAACACTGATGGATGAGGGGGCAAAGTATACAAAATTATGAGAAGTATAGATAAAATGGATAGTAGGAATTTATTTTTCAAAGAGTAGAAATGTCAATTACTAGGCCACTTAGATTTAAAGTAAAGGTGGGTAGGCTTAAAAGAGATGTGAGAGACAAGTGTTTTAGACAGAGGGTGATAAGCGCCAGTGGAATGCACTGTCAGTGGAGATGGTGGAGGCAGATACAATAGCAACATTTAAGAGGCATCTTCACAGATATGAATAGGCAGGGAACAGAGGGATATGGACTGCCTGGAAGCAACAGGTTTTTAGTTTAGAAAGATGTGTGTTGGTGCAGTCTTGATGGCCTGTATTGTATTGTTCTTTGAAAAGAGACAGGCTGCATGCAGAGCCAAGAAAGATGAACAGGCTAGAGCAAAAAGGCAAAACGTTAACAGAAACTGACAAGCAGCCACTCTAGACAGGGAAAATATACAGGCCAGATCAAGAAGGTAAAGAATTTAACAGAAAGGTAGTAACGTAAGGAGAACAAGTGCTTCAAGGGAATGAGACTCTTCAAGGAGCTTTCATCTCGGAGTATAGGAAAGATAGCCATTTGGCCCCTTGAGCCTGTTCCACCATTCAATAAGATTATGGCTGATCTGTAGCCTCACTTCATACACCTGCCTTTGGCCCATACCCCTTATTATCTTTGCTTATCAAAATTTTATCTATCTCAGATTTAAAATTGACAATTGATCCAACATCTACCATGCTTTGTGAATAGATGTGCTTCCTAACATCTCTCCTGAATCATCAGGCCCTATTTCTCAGACCATATCGCTAGTTCTAGAAACCTTAACCAGTTTATCTATCCCATCTTTTCCTGTTCGTATCTTGAAGACTTCAGTCAGATCACTTCTAAATATTATAAATTCTAGAGAAAACAAGCCTAAGTTTTGTAATGTCTCATCATGACTTGCTCCCTAAAGTCTAGGTATCAATCTATAAACCCAAATTGGACTCTGTCCAATACCAATACATTCTTCATAATGTGTAGTGCCCAGATCTGTTACAATACTCCAAGTGAGGGTTTAACCAGGGTTTTGTATAACTGCAGCTTAACTTCAGTATCCTTGTACTCCAATACTAGATATAAAGGCCAGCATTCCATTAGCCTTCTTGATTATTTTCTGCACCTGTTTGTGACATTTTAAAGATCTATGCACCTGAACCCCCAAGTCTCTTCAGATATCCACTATATTTAACTTCATACCATATACAAAGTACACTTGTGGATTGCAAAATGATGTGATTTCTTTGTCTCTATTTTTAACTCAAGTAATTGAATCTCCCTCTGTTTCAACTGGAAGCTCTCTGGGCAAAACTTTCAACTGCCATGCTGTGTAGAATGAGTCTAATGGGTCAGCGGTTTTTTTAAACGTTCAACTCTATCTTCCATCCCACAGACATCAATGGAAAGGTGGGGAGCTGTGAATAATGGACAGATGATTCCCTAATATCACTCTTACAAACCCAAACCTCTGTGTCATTAAAATACTGCATTCTTGACCCCAATAGTTGGACAATCCTGGAGACAGACATTAGGTGGGCAAGACTAATTATCCATTTCTTTTCATCCACTTTATCAAATATGAATATGATGGTGAAAAAATCTATTTTATCAGCATAACTACTATGAGCAATATCCAAGTAAACTAGTGGTGTATTTAAAATTAATTTGAGAGAGGGAATTTAAAAGACAATATTACATTATTAAGAGATATTTCTTATGCACAATCCACCTTTATCTGATGACATTACATGTGACTATACTTCAAAAGTATTTCATTGACTGTTAAGCAATTTGGGACTTCTTGCAGTTAGAAAAAATGCTAGATAAATGGAGATCTGCTCATTTCTTCATTCATTTAAAATCTTGATTTGCATTTGGGAATTCCCACTTTCACATGAATCTAAATCTTTTCTTAACTATGTAATTAAATGAGTAAAATTTACAATTCAATTTATTGGTAGTCACACATTGGATTTCAATGTGTTTTCATAGAAAATATTTCACAGTTTATGTTACAGATGGAAACATTTTCAAACAATTTGTTTGCAAATAGAACAGAAATGGTGATGATCATGGTGACACTGATCTTGTGACACCAGTTCCCCAATTATGAGTCATACAGCCAGGAATAAGTGTTGCAAGATTGACATCATCGTGCTAATATCATTCAAGGAAACCTCACCGCAAATTTGACTTTTGATAATGAATACTTGCATATGTCAACCTGTTAGAGAAATGGTATACAATAATGCAAATGGCTGTAAAGTTCAGAGGCCAAGGGAGTAAGGAACATTGAACAATGATTGAAGCTGCTATTACTTCTGTTATATCTGATAAAGGTTCTGGTATCCAAAAAGAATTTTCGATGTATTCTACATTACAAAAATGTTGAAGAGGATAAGCAGTGAATTACTCATTCTGCTTGTTGATACATCAACAATAATGTGACATAGTATTGGGATCAATACCAGAAGATTAAAGGGAAAGTTACAATAATTTTATTTCATACAGAGTAATCAAAATATGAAATATATTATCACAAGTGTTTACTGAAGTGAGTCAAAGAATACATTTAGAACAACAATACACAAATCCTCACTATTCATCAGCGATAAGAGCACAGACTTCCTGCGGGTAACAAAAAAATGTGGATGCTGCACTACGTAATTCTCCTATCTAACATGAAGAATGCTCATTCAGACTGGACAAGTCAATGAGACAACGAAAGGATGGGCTCTGGGCTGACATCAGGAGTGCACAGATCTATGGGTAGCAAATCAATGGATCACAAGGGGGGAATGTATATTAAAATTAATGAAATGGAATTAGAATTAATCGCTCTGATGTGAAGGTAATATTGTCATAGGTATGGGGGACAAATTGGGTTCTTTCTGTGTTGAAATATTTATCATTCCAATTTTGGAGTCAGGAATAACTAATCATTGTAAGAAGATCTTTGAGGAATGCCGTTATAATTTAAATGGCAACACTTAGCTAGATGACCACAGTATGAAAACATTCAGAACAAATTAAACTCCTTCATACCTCCTTCAACGAGCATAAAGGGAAAAAGATAAAGTCACCCCCATAGTCCGACTGGAGCACAGGGCTACTGTCTCTGTAGAGAGGTGACTGGTTTAACCTGAGGGTCACCATACCTCAGGTGAGGGGGGGGGGCAGAGAGGAGGGGGGGAAGAGGTTGAGAAGGAGAATCCTTCATGATGTCAGCCAGCGCAGGAATTGAACCTGTGCTGTTGGCATCACTTTGCATCACTGACCAGCTGTTCAGCCAACTGAGCTAATCAGCCACCATTTTAATGAGCATAATTAATATTTTCAAAGCAGCTTTGCTTATCCATTTATCATTGTTAAAACTTACTCTGAAAACTAAGTAGATTTAGTTACATCAGAAAATCAGTTTATAAGACATATTTGGTCACATTGTTTTTGGATAGTGTTGGACCTCAGAAATACTGAAAACTTAATTTTGTTGCTGGTTTCCCAGTGAGTTGGACCTTAAATTTGTTGCAAACTACTTACTACCCTTTATAGTCAGCCAAAGTGCCAGTCAGATGCATGCCATATATGTTGTCACATATATATTAAAATTAGAAACCAGTGATGGAATAATCTCATTCAAAGATACTCCCCGTGCAAACAATTGAGATGATAAGTAAATGGAGGGATTCCACTACCAACATTTGTGTCCCACTTGGGACCTTTTGACAGTTTGGGGATTTTACTGGCTTTTTACGGTAACAGAGGTCAGAAAAAGAAGATCCACATTGGTTTCCTGACACAACACCATCCATTGGGAAGCTCCCCTTGCAACGGGCATGAGGCAAGCTGGAGGCAGACAGTCAATTTGCATAATTAAGGTCCCTTTAGGGACAATCAGGTGTGGCTGCTGGCAAAGTGGATGTCCCCCTCCCACAGAGGAACACAATCTTCACAGTCTCCCTGTGGCAGCTATGAGTTAATGTAGGTTACAGATTCCACGTTCGACCTTGGGCTAAAGGGGTTGGCTTTGGGCTAGAATCCCACTTCCCAAAGTCATAATTTTCTTCTTTGTTCTTTGATGGAATAAAGGTGTTCCTGGCGAGACCAGCACTTGGTGCCCATCCTTATTATCCTTGCAGTGAGTGATTTTCTAGGCCATTTCAAAGGGCAGTTAAGAGTCTACCACATTGTTGGTAGGTCTGGAGTCACATGTAGGTCAGATTAGGGAAGTTTCCCTAATTTCCTTCCCTAAACCAGTTGGGTTTTTACAACAATTGATGAACGTTTTATAGTCATCATCGCTGAGATTACTTTCCAATTCCGATTTAATGATTGAATTCAAATTTTACCAGCTGCCATGGTGGGATTTGAACCCATTATCTCCAGAACATTAGCCAATGGTCAGTAACATTACCACTACACCTCCATTTCCCAAAGTGGAATTGCTTCATTATACATGTTCGATCCCCTCCATTTTCAGATGCCTTACTAGAATATGCAGCCATGATCACGGGAGATAGCCCTCATCACCAACTGGAAAACCTGATAAATACTTCTGCATCATGAGAACTGTACAGTAGATGACAAGAGTAGAAGGTTACTTCCCAAATATGTGGCATTCATGTCATGAAAACCTAATTATCATCATACACTTACTGGAGGTTAAGAGTATAAACTCATTCCAATTCATGACATTAAGGATTGTCCCATTGGCCTTTGAATAGCACACTGCTTTGTCAATTGTTCCTTATATGTTTTCAAACTCTGACAGTCCCATCGAACTGAGTGGCTTTTGTTTCGTTAGTTTGATCACATTGACAAAGGTGTAAATTGTACAATCCTCTTAATAGAATATCTGTAGTGTTGTGCAGTGGTTTGATTAATGTGGCAAAAGTCACAAAATGCTGCTTTCAATGGCAAAACAATTCAGAGCAGCTGTGGTCTTTACTAGAACAGGTAATGTTATTATTTTATTTAAACTAACATCAACTTTCACTACAATATTCACCTCAGAGGTGCTTTACTGCAACTCTTTTCATTAATTACTCCCGGGAAATAATTATTCAGGAACAAGTTTGGGCCAGATATTCGACAAAATGTATCATAAAATTTAGCAATGACCCATTCAACATTATCACTGGGCACAGCAGCACTTAAGTTGTTCTTTAAAGGAGAGTTATGATTTCTTTTTGAGGATAATAATTCTGGTCAGTTCTTTAGCAGCAATTTGAGGCAGTAAACATTAAGAGCCCATTTATTTAACATTCCAAATTATTCCAAAACATATGACACTTTGAGAGATGAACCCACCTTCACTTCATTTGAATAGCAAATTGATTTTAATGTTTTGTTTGGCTGAGAACACAGCTATGTGGTCATTTTGCATCATGAGTATTGAGAAGTGCACTATTCTCTTTCTTGGTTATTAAAAAAAGGTCAAGCTGAAATGTGGAAGCAAAACTACATTTTTTTTAATTTATCTGGATAATTTTCTCTTCTATTAGATTTAAATGTCTATGTTTTACTATATAATCAAAATAACACTATTTTGATTATATGGTATTATAATCACTATAGTGATATATAATGACTATATGAACTGTTGAAATTCTTTAGCCCTCTGATTTTTGTTAATAATTCAAAACCTAATGAATTGCCATGAAAGGGCAAAATTTATAGGAATTAAATCGTTCAGGAACATGGGACTTGGGAATGGGATTAGGCTATTTGACCCTTCTCACCTGCTCCACGATTGCCTTTGAGGGTGTGTCACTTTGATTTACAAGATTGAGTCTTTGTTATGAGGGTTGTCCTATGAGGAGAATGGGCCCATTCTCTTTAGAAATTAAAATAAGTAGCAATTTAATGGAAATATTTAAAATTCTTTAAGGGCTCTACAGGTTAGATACTGCAAGGTCCCAAACCTGACTGAGCAGCATAGAAATAGAAGTCACAAGTTATAGAATAAAGGGCTGTCCCTTAAACTCTTGGCCAAGGACAATCTTTTCACACAGGAAGTTGTGAATTTTTGGAATTCTCTGGCCTAGAGTGCTGTATATACTGAAACAATGAGTGTATGTATTAGATTTGAATGATTAGATTTATGAGCATGGGATTGATAGATATGGAATGTGTCAGGTAAATGATATAGATGATGATTTGATATGATAAACTTAATACAGAAGTTTAGTCATTATCTTATTGAAAGGTAAAGCTGTCAGGTGTTTCTGATTATTACGAATGAAGGAAGAACTTGATTTATATCATGTATTTCACAACTTTAAAATGTACCACAAAGCACTTTACACTTTGAAAATATTTCATTGGTTGTAATTACTGCTATTTAGAACAAAATGTAGCAGTCAAATTAAAGCAACAAACTCCTACAAGAAGTGTGATAATAACCAAAATCTGTCTTTGTGATGTTAATTTGGAACTGTGGATGGGATGACACATCTGTTCTATCTAAGGACAGATTTCTAATTAAAGGAACCATGACATGGTGCAGAAAACTTTCAAGGAAACTTTGATTTTTGAGGCTATTTAACTTCAGGAATTGGGAGCAGACCTGTTTCCTGAGTCTTTCATCCACTTTAGTTGGAGGCCCTAATGTGGGATCGGGGCAAGGTACAGTGAGGTGAGCTCACACACAGACAACCTTTTCAAAACAAATAAACATGAATGGAAGTGACTGAGGAAGTCTATAGCAGCAGTGTAATCCCTTCAACCTGGAGATAATGCATCAAGAGGATCTAGCTTCTAGGATAGCATGACAAGTGAGTGACCTAACACTTGCCCAACACTCTCCTGTACCGCATACACCTCCAGTCAATACATCCTGCATCTGCATTCATTCCTCTCCTGTAGGCACCTTACCTCTCCATCTGAATAGCTAGTGGTCATCTCATCCTCATATCATTTACCTCTCAGGCCTATGTCTCACAGTCACTCTTCACTGATGGTATCTTTCCTTCTTGTTCACAGAAGCCATTGTGACCATTCTCTGAACACTGTTCCTCTTAAAGCAACACTTATGTAATTATTTCTTCACAATAGAGTCTGGCCATCTCAGAATCGTGCAGCTCCCTGGACAACAACTACTTAAATAAACAATCCTAAATTCCACATTTCAGCTTTAAGAATGCACCTAAGCTACATTAAGTATGCTCAACTGCTAGCCAACTTTTTACTAAATCCAGGGCACTGAAGGGGACATTAGGAGGATGAGAATGCAGTTTTTGGGGAAGCACTCAGTTCTTGCAATAGGATCTAGTGATGCAAATCATTATGATGGTGTTCTCCATACAGATTTATCATCAATTGAGCTAGGCCCCCTTTACCAATAGTAACAAGCCCAGCAGCTCTTAAAAAGTGAAATTGTGAAAGGCACGGATTGGAGAGCCCTTTCAGATGTATCCAAGCAGTGAACTCTGCCTTTGAAATTTCAATGATCCTCTGCTGACCAATCCTGCAGAAATACGTGCCTTATTGTATTACTCCTCACTCTGGATTTGGTGACTGTGATTGGGCATTATCTATGAAAATTGAAGATAGTTTCTGCATAGTAAAGCTATTAACTGATATGAATTCTTCTCTAAAAAAATTAGGGGAGGCAACATTTTGAAGAGTGATAATGTCCAGCATATGGGATCCTCTGTGTACTTAATGCAATAAGGGAATAGAAGGTCTTCCTGTTGACGTAGTTTAGTAATTTTCTGTGGAAGTTTGTAATAATGCCACTAATTGCAACCTGAGGAAGCTAGCAATCCCTTAAAGGTGAATGATGCTATCCCACTGCTGCCTTTCTGTGTTTTAAAAAAAAATGTACATGGCATCTCTCCTGTAAATGATGCCAGTAAACTGGAGAATGTTAGTCCATATTGAGGCAACCTGATACATATTGAAGTGATTGTCGTTGGTACCCTCAGCCAAATAAGGTGAACATGGTAAAACAATCACAGCCCAATAAGAAGCAGACTCCATTAATCTTTTGTCAAGTTAAATCTGTGACTTTAAGTGTGTTGCTTCAGCATGAATATGACATTGACCACAAGACAAATAAAGAAGAAGAATGCAAAGATATTTAGGATTGCATACTGAATCTGCTAGAAGTGAACTGTCTGTAATCCAGACAATTGAGCCCTTTGACATGACGGATAATGCCAGTACAATCAACATGAAATGGAAACTGGGGTGCAAGGAATATGAACTGTAGGCTGATCGTCATATTTTACTTTAAAATTAGGTATTGTGTGCATGGAAAACATAGTGGCTGGCCTTATTGCTGTTCGATGTGGATTTTTAGTGAGGAAGACTTACAAGATGTTGCCTAATATGAAAGAAAAAACAGAATGTGAAAAGACAGGAAAAGCTTTGAAAGACTATCATGGAGTTACGGCGAACTCCACATTCTGTCAGATGAGACAGAAAAAGAGAAGGCCTTAATGCACTTTGCAACTCATTAGACACAGTTGTCAGATGAATGAAATTATATTGCAATGGATCTGAATAACCAGATAATGGATCAGGTAGTCTAACACTGCAAGTCAAATAAATTAACTGCTGGAAAGAGGAGGTTACTAAACATTGGTGACAGTCTGCATTGGAAGCAGTAGACAATCAATTTCATATCATGAAACCTGGTCCTACATCTGTCATTGACACAGCAAAAGCTGAGGTTAACTGAGTGGCATAATGGAATCAGTTCCACACAAATACAAACCGCTGACATCTGAGAGAAAGGGTGTCAGATGTGGAAAACTTGGCACACCATGAAAGGGATACCTATTACCCTGCCAAGAGAAAGATATGAACAAAGTGTGGAGGAAAAGATCTTTTTGCCAAGAGGTGCAGGAGCAATGGTGAACTGAGAGGAAAGCCTGGTAAATTGTGTAAAGGAACAAAGGATGCAAAAGGCAAAACAATGAAATGAAAAAGATACAAAGAGTGAAGGAATAGTGGTCATGCATACATGTCTTCCATGAACTGGAGTAACTATGAGAGATTATCATTAATTGTTGGTGATGTGGAGTCAGAGTCATTGTAGACTCAGACAGTGGCAGTACTGGCATCAACAGAGCACAGCTGGAGGAGCTGAAGACAGAGAATCAATTGCAGATTTCAAAAATACGTCAAAAACCTCGATCCTTACATATTGAAAACCCCACTTTAAACTGTTTAGATTAGTAGAGAGTCTTCAATGGCTTTACTGCACAGACGTCAATTTGAAAATTACACATCATCAGAGATGGATCTGCACTTTGAAGGGAAGTCCCCCTCTGGAAGGTGTCTTTCTATACTGTTCAGATGAGCTAGTTAATCTCAGAAAGTGCAGGAAGATACAAACATTGATCCAGGGGAATGGCACTGATTCCAACTTCTCAGTTCCCTTTTGGCAGGCAGGTTTAAAATCAGCTATTTAAAATGAACATGCTGTAAATATGCAGCTGAATATGAACATTAACAGAGACGATCTTCAACCAGAAACTCGTATTTGTTTCAAACACTGGCAGAAGAAAGCACACTAGCACAAGAGGATGTACAGAAAGACACTAACAGGGAATTACTCCAGCAATTGCTGCATTCTGAAGCCTTTATTTCAAGCCTTTGCATTGTTGGCTGGAATAGCCTTTCAACCTTATTTGCATATGTCAAAGTGAGGGGGCATTAGTACAGTGGCTCCCCCTAGTTTGCTGGTTTTTCAATCCTAATTGAAGGGCCTGTACTGTGCTGAACTGTTCTATATTCTAATCTATTCTGCGTGAAATTGGACTGAGATTTATAAATTGCAGCTGCTACCAGAATGAGCAGATCAAGACAGAAGCAACACAAAGAAGTAAAAGATTTTGGGTATCAATTTCTGTGGTTGTTCCCAATGTGATTTGGTACAGCCAGGTAATGTATTACATGCCTAGAAAATGAATGAATAACATTGTGTATGAAGTTTTTAAAATCAGTTTGTTTGGATATGCTTTGACACACCTCCATGCCATATAGGAGAATTAAACAGACATTCCAGCACAAGGTAGGGAAAGTACCACAGTGCCACAAGACCCTTTAATAAAAAAAACTTCACTAAGGTGTGTTCAGTTTGAAAGAGAGTCTACTTTGTACTTAACAGGGGCAGAATTTGATGAGGTTGAAAACAGGCATAATGAGGATTGCAATGTATATGGTGAATTTGTACACATTTGTTCTATGTAGGCAGCACGCAAAATTTGTGCTACCTGCTCATCGTCAGAAGGGTGGCAAACAACTTAGTTAGTTCTAAATGTTACTGATGAATGATTCTACATCATAGCAATGGTTGCAATTTATGTAAGGCTTAAGATCTTCTGGCACAGTTATAGTTTCCCAGCTTCTAAGCCAAAAGGTCCAGGTTCAACTCCCACCTGGTCTGAAGGTATATCCTAACATGTCTGGACAGTTTGATTACAAAAGTCTGGAGCTGATTAAAGCTTGGTCTAGTACTGAAAGCCAGATCTTACCTCTTAAAGAATCACAGAATTGTTATGGCATGGAAGGAGGTCATTTGCCTCATCATGACTGCACACCAGCTCTTCAACCAAGCGTCATTGCCTAGTGCCAATCTGCTGCTTCTTCCCCATGAAGGAAGGGCTCTTGTAGTAGTGCAATGGCAGTGTCCCTACCTCCAGGCCAGAAAGTCTGGATTCAATTCCCACTTCAGGATGTAATGTCCACATATGTGTGTCAAAACACATCCAAACAGTTTGATTACATTAAAAAAAACACCTCTTAAAAAAAAGGGTGCATTCTGGCTCCAGTAGGTACTGGAGGTAACTGAGATGAATGTCTGAATATTGTAAGTGGCACAACAGGGTAGGCTGCCTGCTCTGAGATTCTCTGATGCAGCCTTGGTGGCCTTGGTACAGGAAGAGAGACAGGCTCTCAGATAGTTGGCAGTCTTGAAGGCAGTGAGAGCTATAGAGATTGAGATGCATGATTGATTTGTAATCTTGTTAATTTAAGCCATTATTGTCTAGCAGTCTATCCTCAAAGACACAAGAAAAGTTTAGCAACCTCCCACGAGTTGTCAAGGTCAGTAAAAATGTCTTTAAGAGCCATACTTTTAAAAATGAACTTCTGGCCTAATGGAGTGCCCTATTCACCAGCCCACTGACTCCATATCAATTGGGATTCACATCAAGTCTCAATTCACCCTCACATACTTAGCACTGCTGCAAGCCTCACACCCATACCACTCAGCTTGCACTCATTGCCAATTATTAAACAATAACAGGTGTATCACCTAAATGCATTATGTCACACTCATTGATCAGTCACACACAATGCTGACTCCATTTTGGAACCAAAATGGCACCTGTAGCACTGAAATAATTTGTCACGTTGAAACTACATCATTTTACAGTCAGAATACAACATGAAAACTTTGGTTTTCTACACACAAAGAAAATCTTCAAAGGCTGAAGGTTATACAGAAAAGAGCAACAATTTTTTGCATATTATAAAGCATATGTTATCAGACTGTCACAAATAAAGATTGGAGAAACATGTCCCTGTGGTGTTGGTTATTGTTTCCCACATTACAACAGTCACTAAACGGAGAAAGCACTGAAATGGCTGTAAAATGCTTCAGTGGGTTCTGAGCTAATGAAGGGTACCAAATATGTGCAGCTCTTTATTTCTTCTTTTTGACTGAAGAAAACTAAAAGATCTGAAGATCTTCTGGACTGTCATGACAATGAGACAAAAGAGGATAAGTTCAGTATAAAGAAAGGCTCTTTTCCTATATACAAAGGGTGTTTAACACTTGAAATGGCCTTCTTGAAATGTAGGCAAAAACAATTGGGATGGTTAAGATATTTCTGAAATGACAGGCTCAGAGACAGATGAACTTCCTCACTCTTATTTGTCTTGTAAATGTGTGAATTCCTATTAGATGAACATTTGTACTACAGATAAGACTAAGTCAGATATAATTTCTTCAATTCTAATCAGAAATTGATATTCATTGGAATAAATAAAGACAAAAAGTCAAGAAAATTTTAAAAATAATCTTAGGTTTCATTTCTCTTTAAATTGTTATAAATTTCATTTGCAATAAAAACCACATAGAAACTAAATTTCCTGTTTCATGGGTGTTTCAAAAACTTTCTTCCTTTGCAAGTAGGCATCAACTGAAACAGAACCAAAACTCACTTCCCTAAAATGCTCCTCAAGAAGCATGAATTTTCTCCCCTGCAGTGACTTCTGCTGAACCACTTCTGCTTCAGCATGTAGAGATTGTACAAAAGCTTCATGTAAATGAATACTCTACTAAATCCTATTCAAAGAATGATAGCCGCACAATTAGTTTATATTTTATTTCTAATTATCTTAACTTATAACAACATAGAACTTAACTAAAACAGAATAAGCACAATATACTGCATGATATAATTATGTGAATAGATAATATAGGGAATTTATTCAGGACTAAACTAAAAATAAGCACTTTTCATTTATACCACTAAGTGTCACAAAAATAATTAAATGGGTGGCAAGATATAACTGGCCTTGTGCTATCAATACAACATAAAGCAATATTTCTCTAAAGATAATTAGAATATTTTAGATGTCAAAGGTAGTACATTTGTCTCAGTCAGTAGGTCATGGTTTAGCCGCATTTGAGCACATAATCTTAGCTGCACCTCAATGCCATACTGACAGACAGCTGCAGTATACAGGATACTATCTTTTGAATGAGATGATAAACTGAGTCTGTCCTCAAACTGGGTATAAACAATCTCACGGCAATTTTCAAATGAAGCAGACTGACCCAATGTCATGATCAATATATATTACTGAACCCATATCATGAAATTATAGTTTCATTAACATCCACAGGAGTTTATTTTGCGTACATTAACTGCCACTCCCTACATTATAATAGCAACTACATTTTAAAATTACTTTATTGGCTCTTAAGCAATTTGGAATGCCCTGAGTTCATGATTTTTTTTTCTTTTACTTCCTGTTAACATAAGCCAAAATATTTTTCAGGTCTGTTTGAACTGGGTTGGTTTTTGATTTTTTTTCTTTCCAAAGTTGAGAGTTTCACTTGACAGAAATGCTTTATCAGCAATTTAGATGCAGCACTCACAAAGTTGATTGTGAACATTTATTTTAACTTCATTCACACTTATGACTAGATAATTGTAAGATCCATGATTCATCAGAGTCACCAGATGATTAATTCTGTAGTTCTAGTCATTTATTAATGGAAATGCTGCTGGAAACAAGGGACCAATGGAGTGCCACAAGGATCAGTTCTGGGTTCACTACTTTTCATCATTTATATAAATGATTTGGATGTGAGCATAAGAGGTATAGTTAGTAAGTTTGCAGATGATGCCAAAATTGGACAGCGAAGAAGGTTACCTCATATTACAACAGGATTTTGATCAGACACGCCAATGGGCTGAGGAGTGACAGATGGAATTTAATTTAGATAAATGTGAGGTGCTGCATTTTGGGAAAGCAAATCTTAGCAGGACTTATATGCTTAATGGGAAGGTCATGGGGAGTGTTGATGAATAAAGAGACCTTAGAGTGCAGATTCATAGCTCCTTGAAAGTGGAGTCTCAGATAGATAGGATAGTGAAGAAGGCATTTGGTATGCTTTCCTTTATTGGTCAGAGTATTCAGTACAGGAGTTAGGAGGTCATGTTGCGGTTATACAAGACATTGATTAGGCACTTTTGGAATATTGTGTGCAAATTTGGTCTCCTTCCTATCAGAAGGATGTTGTGAAACTTGAAAGGGTTCAGAAAAGATTTGAAAGGATGTTGCCAGGATTGGAGGATTTGAGCTACAGGGAGATGTTGAATAGGCTGGAGCTGTTTTCCCTGGAGCATAGGAGGCTGAGGGGTGACCTTATAGAGATTTATAAAATCTTGAGGGATATGGATAGGATGAATAGACAAAGTCTCTTCCTTGGGGTGGGGGAGTCCAGAGCTAGAGGGCATAGGTTTAGGGTGAGAGGGGAAAGATATAGAAGAAACCTAAGTGGCAATCTTTTCACACAGAGGGTGATATGTGTATGGAATGAGCTGCCAGAGGAAGTGGTGGATGCTAGTACGATTGCAACATTTAAAAGGCATCTGGATGGGTATATGAATAGGAAGGGTTTGGAGGGATATGGGCCGGGTGCTAGTAGGTGCGACTATGTTGGTTTGGGATATCTGGTCGGCATGGATGAGTTGGACTGAAGGGTCTGTTTCCATGCTGTACATCTCTGACTCTATGATTATGATTCTCAGCTGCTAGACAGACATTACTCCAGGGTAGGTAGGTAATTCCCAAGTAACTGAATATTACACTGGGCAATTCCTGTTCACTTGGAACCATCAGAACTCACAAATTAAATTGGAGAAATCAGAGGGTTCAAATCAAATTAAGTCAAATAGTAAGTTAGGAAGAGTCAGGTGATTAAATACATGTTCCAGACCTAACCAAAGCTCCAGTGCAAAACTCACAATCCCATGCTTGACATCCATTCTCTGCCTCGGCCTCCATCCACACTGGACCTATTTTCTCCAACTGAGCTAGTCATGCCCTAAACATTGTATCATTTGCATCCTGGCATTCAATCCACTTGGCACCCTATCCCCCACATATGGCACCATACGCAGCTGACACCCTAACCTCTACCCACCTGGTATCCTATTTACCTACTCAGCTGGCATACACCTGACACCCTATCCACTTTCCAGCTGGCACCATTTCAATTGGCATCCTATTTACCTGGCACTTACCTAGCACCTAGCACACTATCCCTATTCACTTGTCATTCATCCCTGCATGCTAGTCCCACATTGGTGTCACCCTTTCCAGCTGGTACCTTACATACCAGATCTCTTGTTCTCCCAACCCAATTATCACCCTATTACCTCAGAACACTAACATACCGTATGTACTTATGCTTTTGACAGCAGCTGTCAAAGTGGCTATCAGGCCCTTTACATTTCAGAATATGTCAGCTGACCGATGTGATTCTCTGACAGTTCTATGCTATGAAAGAACTGTCAGACTGGAAGAATGGCCCCACATTTCTGAGGGAGCCCTGAACAGAAAATCTTCTCAAAAATGCAGAGCTCCCTTTTATCATAAAAATAGAAGGGCCACTCCATGGAAAGTCTGGCCCAATGGAAAATTAGATGCATATTGTTAAAAATGCAGGTTCAATCTGTGACTCTTAAACAAGCCCAGACTAATCTCTATTCCTATCTTTTTTGTTATGTGGAAAAGTAAGCATCAAAAGGTCAAACAAGCAAATTGGCTCACTGTGATGTATAACTTAGACATCTAGACAGTCCTATCACTTAAAGATTGACAACAATGGTTACTTTCCATAATTTGAATAGTGCCTGAGAAATAGCCTATTTCCCCTGCAGGGAATGATCTCTTCCTGTGAAGTGTCTTTCAAATTCTATTTATGCAGGTATGTTTATAATATACAGCTTGTGTATAAGAATTTTATCTGAGCGAGGTGCTTTAGTTCAATGGACAATGTCCAAGAAGACCATTAGTACAAAATTATTTGAGGAGATTAATAGCTAAAACTAAAACAGGTCTTGCAGTGGCAGCATCCTCATCACTGGGCCAGAAGCTTTGGTTTCAAGTGCAACGTCAGAACTTGTTGGTCATAGAGAAATGTTCATTGCGTGGTTCAATGAACTAATAACCACTCTGAGGATCCCTCCATCACCTCCCACTGTGCACCCCTACAAATGGGAAAATGTGTTTGCATAAAAGAAGTTAAGACTTCAAAACAGGGGCTACACTTCAAAGGTAATTAATTGGCTCCAAAGTGTTTTGGGATATTCTGAGGAGATGAAAGCTGCTATATTGGCATAACTTTATCCTTTCGAAAGCAGACCGGGTACAACCGAAGTTTAGCATTGTTTACAATCCTTATGTATTTTCTCAGATGCTAGAATTTATTTCATAAATATTACTAATGATACATAGGCCAAAGACATTAAATGACATACCAGGAGCAGCTGCAGCAACAGCACCAACAGAAACAGCATGTATTTGATCTATGGTTGCGTGCAGATTGCGTTGTGGTGGAGCTCTCATTCTGCGACATCTGCTGCTTCTTCTCGCTCTTTTCAGATCTTGTTCACTAAAATAAGAAATATATAGTTTGGAAGCACTGTACTAAACATAGGTATGCTATAAATTCTCTTTTTAGCAGAACAGGGTAAGACTAATATTGTATAAACAAAAGTTAATTTCCAATCATTGCACTTTTTTTGCAACAATAAGCTTTACAAAGAACTTCTGAGACAACTTCCTATTTCCTGTGGTGTAGTAAGCACTTTCCTGTGGTATCATATGGTATTTTCATCCTTACTGCAATACAATCAGAGCACACTAGTTTATGCTGTCTGTAATAATTCAGCGATTTTGGTTATACAAAACAAAATGCTACAAAAAATTCCCTTTGTTAGTGCAAGTTAGTTTGGGGTCCTCCAATCACATGATTACTTTAGCACAATACTAGAGGAATCTGAAGTCATTGTGCTTGCATGCCTGATTTCTTTAGTAAATATTTGTAGCATTCAGGTATTTTCAAAAGAAACTAGCACTCAACTGCTGAGAATTCCTCTAATTCCATTCAAAGGCCAAAAGGGATGGAATTCCGTGGGGAATCTCAAGAACTACCCATCACACACTTGATTTTGTGATGTGGGAGGGGTTTTGACAGATCTTGCCAGACCCCAGACCTGAAGTGATTGGAGCCATGCATGACCACTGTTTGAAATGGGAATGCAGTACTGTGTCTCTTGGCTTGCTGTATCATGAGGTCTCTATCACAAGGCACTAATTGAGGGCTTGCATTTTTGTCAGTTCATCTTGCAGTCAGTTCAAGGCAACATCGTAAAGGATTAAACTCACAATACGGTGCCAGAAATGGAGCTGAGAATCAGTGTTGAAGTGCAGTGCAGATGCACGGTTATGGAGAGACACAGGAATGCTCAATGATGTGAAAGCTGTCACTCAGAGACACTAAAAAGGAACAAGGAAGTAGGGCACAGTTGAAACACTGGTTTGCTCACAATGGACGCAACTTTTCCTCTCTCAGGGCTGGTCAAAATTAAAGGTGGTATGAAGCAAAACCGGCACATTTTCCTTACACAATAGCAAAATTACAAAAGACCTACTTATAGGCCAGAGCATCTATAAACAGTGACACTCATCACTCTAGGGATAGACTGGCTCAAAGTGTACTCTATTCTAGATTTCTCTAAAGAGAAAAAAAACCAAACTGCAGTAATTTTGAAAGCCTTCAAGATATGCTTTGAACTCCAAGTGAATATAACTGATGAATAGCACATGTTCAAAATTAGGGCCCAAGGCAAAATTGAATCCATTGATCAAAATATGGCTACATTAACACATTTCACAGAATCCTACGAATTTGCATAACTCAAAGACAATCTAATTAAATACAAGATAGTGTTACACATAAGAGATCCCACAATGAGGGCAAGCCTACTGAGATGGGAGAAACTTACACTTGGGAAAGTGATTGAGGTGTGGAGAAGCAGTGAGATTGTAAGTCAGCAATGACAGCATATTGATGGCAGAGCAGACAAAGCCTTGCATTATGCTCCTAGACATTCCAGGCCTAAGGAGTTGAACAATGACAGACAAAAGCAAGGATAGAAGTATTACGAAGAACATCACACAAATGAAAAGGAAGCCATGTCCAATCTGGGGAAAGCAGTGTTCTCACTACAAGGTGCTGAATCATTTTGTATATAAGTTATGACTAGAAGAAAGTGCAACAAGCAGACACAGTTAATCACTAAAAAAAATCAGCTAAAGGTTCTATGGAATCAGTCTACATATTAAGATAGTTTGGTTTGGTCTGGTTAATAGGTAATAAATGGTTTGTGACTGATGGGATGATGACTGCACAAATACAGTGCCAATCAACAAAAAGTGTCAGAAAGACATTGTTGTGTTCTGCAACATCATGACCTTCACAGACCTGTGCCAAGTGGTTCAACATGCTGATCCAAAAATGAAGCTCTTGATATTTTCCTGGTGAATATCATCTTGATTAAGATGAGGGTATAAGATGAATTCAACATCTGACAAGAAAAGTTCAAATTGCTCTCATGACTAGCCTTAAAGTTTAAAAGATTGAAGCTATAGCCATGACCAAGAGATATAAAACTATTGCCATGATTTGTTGGATACATCAATGACTTGACAAAATTCCTGCCTGATCTATCATGAGAGTGTGAGCTATTAAATCACCTCAATGTAAAGGATGAGTAGCTGTAGTAGGGCATGGGGACAGAATTCTTTAAAATCAATCATCTAGTGATGGCACGCTAGTGCTAGAATGTTATAATGTAAATGATAAAGTAATCCTGCAACAGGTCACCAGTGAGACAGGACTTGACAAGTAACCAAATGCATTTGTACCCAGTGCATTAACACAAACACAATAAGTGCCTGACCATTATCGTTGCATGTGTACATTTTCATGAATACCTACCTGGAAGAGACAAAGTAACAGATGAGTCTGATCATAAGCCATGTTACAGTGTTCCTTAAGCCACTACTATCTGCTCCAAAGTATCGACAAGTAATGTTACTCCAGATGCAGAGATACCATTTGAACATGACACACAAGTACAGCAAAGAATTGTGTTACTGTAATGTTGTCAAGAGTAGTGCTGCTTATAAAGAAAGTACAGGATGACAGAATGTGAAATCTTCCAGATTCAACCGAAAGCAGCAACTCAGAGTGCTCTGTATATCATTAATCAAGCAGAGCTAAAGTATCTACCATGAAAACACCTTGCTCAAATCAAGCAAACTATCCAACAACACTCCAAGCCATTGCAATGAAAGGTTGGCCTAAAGGCATTAAGGCCATACCTGTGGCAACAACAGCAGATTTGGCAGACATAAATGAACTGACAGCCCAAGATGATACACTATACAAATGAAATAAAGTCAGCATCCCTAAGATGTTGAGAGGAAAGATGCTAAAATGCATCCATGCAAGCTAACAAAGAATCGAGTCAAGTCTGAGGAAGGCAGAAGATGTGATCTCTTGGTTAAATCTGAGTATCAAAATCAATGAACACATCAGCCAGTGAGGCACTTGTAACGACTAAAAAGCCAAGAAAGCAAGAGAACTATTGATGACACTCAACCTCGTACCTGACCATGTACAACATTACTGTGCAAACTACAACCACCAACTTGTCAATGTCATTTTGGATTTCTGCACTGTCCTCCTCAAAGTTTATAATGCTCATAAATTTGCATCATCCACAAATTTCGAAATTATACCCGATGCACCAAGGCCCAGGTCATTAATATTAATCAGGGAAACATAGGGTCTCAATACTGATCTCTGGTGAGCGCCACTGCAAAACTTACTCCAACCCAAAAAAAATCCATAATGGTTAATGCTTGTTAATTTCTGATTCCTATCATTTAATTGTGTATCCATGCTCCCAATGTCTCATTTATTCCATGAACTCCAATTTTGCTCACCAGTATGTTGTGTTGCGCTACATTGCTGCTTTTGGAAGTCCATGTACACCAGATCAACAACAATTACCCTCATCAATCTCTCTGTCACCTCTTCAAAAATACTCAAGCAATTTTGCTAAACACAAGTTTCTCTTTGGAAATCCATGCTGGCCATTCATAATTAATCTACATTTGTCTTTGTGACTATTAATTCTATCCCAAAAATATTGTTTGTAAAAATGTTCCCCTCCATCGAAATAAAATTGATTTGTATCTAATTGCTGGACAAATTCTTGCATCCTTTTTTGAACATTAGCACAGTGCTTGCAATTTTAGACTGCAAAAATATGCCAAGTTCTTTCTTAATTTCTGCACATACTTTTTCCGTATATTGGGATGCATCTCATCTCGTTCTGGTACCTTGCGAACCTTTAAATGTATACAGTTTATCCAATAATTCCTCTTTTATCAACTTTGAACACTTTAGTATCTGAATTTCCTCCTCATGACTTAGATATCCACTTTCACTTAATACCCCAGCCATGCCCTCTGTCTCCTTGCATAAATCTCCTTTTTAGTACCTAATTGGCCCTCCTCTACCTTTTATTACCCTTTTGCTTTATTTGCCAATAGAAGATTTTAGAATTCTCTTTAAGGTTAATTGGCAGTCTCATTTCATAATCTCTCTTTGCTTCACTTATTTACTTTTTTCACTTCCTTTCTGAATCTTCTGTAACCTGCCTGAATTACAACATATTTTGTACCTGATACCTATCATAAGCCAACTTTTTATTATCTATCTTAATTTCTATCTCACTGATCATTCAGGGAGCTCAGTATTTATTTGACCCATTTATCCCTTTTAAGGGAATAAATCTTGACTATACCTAAACCAACTCTTCTTGGAAATTAGCCCATTGTTCAGCTACAGTTTTTCCTACCAGCCTATCGCTGTCCTTGCCCAACTGAAGTCAGCTCTTCCCCAGTTAATTATTCTTACTCTGGATGTTTAATTGTTCTTTTGTACAGTCATCCTAAACCTTATGATAAATTGAGTTCTAAATGCTCCCTCACTGACAATTGATCTAATTGATTAAACTCATTTCCAAAGACCAGCTATTGTAGTGTTCTTCTCTCATTGGAACAGGCACATGCTGCTGTAGAAAATTCTCCAGAACACAATCTAGGAATGTTCACCCTTTCTGCTCTGCATCTCTGGAATTTCCTTGTAGATTTGTTCGTCTGCATCCTTCCCCCAGTTGTTGGCCTATTGACCATAATAAGTAATGTAACTGCGCTGTCTTTGATCCTTAACTCTAATAAATCAATTCTTTCTTGAATCCTTTCACATTCTCTTTCTCCAGCACTGCAATGCTCTCCTTAGCCAATACTACCAGCCCTCCTCCTTTTCTTCCTTTTCTACCTTTACCAAACATCTTGTACTCAGGAATATTTAATATCTACTCATGTTTTTCCTTGAGCCAGGTCTCCATTATAGCCACTCATCTGAAATCTACTTCAAAGTCTGCACCTCTAATTCACCAATCTGATTTAATATCCTCCATACATTCACATATATTGTAACACTGGTTTAGGAATGTTTTAGTTTTTTCCCTTATTCCATCTTCATCTAATGACTTGCTATCCCTTATTCTAGTGTTAGCTATCCCTCCCATATTTTATGCTCCCTGGTATTCCTGTCATATATTATCAAATAGTTTCCACACAATATAGATTTTGTTTAAACTCTCCTCAACAGTAATAGGAAGATTCCTTCAAAACACTCAGTATTGACACGGTTCAGGCGCTTGTACAAGTGCCATCCTCACCATGCTCCAGCACAAGTCAGTACTGTCCAGGATCAAAGCCCTCCCTCCAGCCCAAACTTTCTCACCACGCATTCATCTGTCTTAATTTCCTACTTCTGCACTCACTTCCACATGATACTGGGAATAATCTGAAGATGACTACTCTTGAGGTACTGCTTTTAATTTTCGACCAATTTCCCAAACTCTGACCCGAGGACCAAGTTGCTTCTTCCTACCTCCCTATATTGTTAGCATCAATGTGGACCATGCTTTTGGTTGAGCGCTGTTGCCCAGAAAAGTATCCTTCACCCAGCATCAAGGAGGAAATGTGCCATGCTGGAGACACTTGTTGTGCCCCTAAAGAATAATTGTCTCTCACTACTGCTCTTCCACTTTTTCTTGCCTTCTGTACAGCTGAACCATCTGGGGTGCCATTAGGCTGCTATTTGATGCACCCTTCTGAGGAACCATTGCTGTCGCCTACATCCAGAACAGAAAACTGATTAGCAAGCAAAATTGTCTCAGGGATTCTAGCACTACCTGTGTAGTACTCTTGGACTGCCTATTGGTCACCTGTTCCTTATCTGCCTATATGCCCTTATCCTGTACTGTGATCAACTCTCTAAACATGTTATCCATATAGACCTTTGCCTTGCAGCTCTTCACACTGATTCTTGTCCCCAATCTTGCTGAAGTTTCTGGTGCTTGTAACACTTCTTGCTGGTGTGCTCACCGAGGACAAATGAAGTATCTACGCATCCCTATATGCCATACAATGGATATTCTGTGTGTCCAAGCTTCCCATGCTGTACCTTAAGCTTACTTTAGCTCCATCTACTATAAACTGGAGTTTAGAGAGTTAGAAATAGAAAAGCTCACTTACCATTCAGCTCTTTCTCCTGAGCCTAAAAGCTAGATACTTAAGAGAAACAGTAAGATCAAATTCCTACAAGGTAGACAGGTGTTTAGAAAAGTAGAGGAGTACCCCTAACCCTCCGAACCTGACTTCCCCAACTCAAACTCCTCACACTCCTTTCAAGCTGTACTCAGTGCCAAATTGCACTGCAAAGCTGTATTTACATATTTTATCCCAAAGTTGTCAAAAAATCTGTTCAAATTAGCTTAACTTATTTTATTAACTTAATTAACATGTACTTTTAAGCAAAGCAATTCTAACACACAAACTGACTTTTTGGCATAAACACTGAATATGAATCTCTCCTCCATTTGGCAATGATCTTTGCATTCTTACTCTCCCCGGGAGAAGTACCAGCTGATTGGAGGAGACGAATGTTCTTCCCCTGTTCAAGAAAGGGAATAGAGCAATCCCTGGGAATTACAGACCAGTCAGTCTTATGTCTGTGTTAAGTAAGGTACTGGAAAGGATTCAGAGAGCTAGGATTTATGACTCTTTGGAAAACCACAGTTTGATAAGAGACAGTAAGCATGGCTTTGTGAGGGGCAGGTCATGCCTCACAAGTCTAATTGAGTTCTTTGAGGAAATGAGGTGACAAGTTGATGAAGGTCGAGCAGTGGATGTGGTGTATATGGATTTCAGCAAGGCATTTGATAAGGTTCCTCACAGTAGGCTCATTCAGAATGTTAAGAGGCATGGGAGACAGGGGAATTTGGCTGCCTGGATACAGAATTGACTGGCCAAAAGAAGACAGCGAGTGGTGATGGATGGAAAGTATTCTGCCTGGAGGTTGGTGACAAGTGGTTTCATGCAGGGATCTGTTCTTGGGCCTCTGCTCTTTGTAGTTTTTATAAATGACTTGGATGAAGAAGTGGAAGGATGGTTAGCAACTTTGTCAATGATACAAAGGTCGATGGTGTTGTAGATAGTGTCGAGGGCTGTTGCAGGCTACAATAAGACATTGACAGCATGCAGAGCTGGGCTGAGAAGTGGCAGATGGAGGTCAACCTGGACAAATGAGAAGTGATTCATTTTGGAAGTTCGAATTTGAATGCTGAGTAGAGGGTTAGAGACAGGATTCTTGGCAGTGTGGAGCAACAGTGAGATCTTGGGATCCATGTAAACAGATCCCTCAAAGCTGCCACGCAAGTTGATAGGGTTGTTAAAAAGGCATACGGTGTTTTGGCTTTCATAAACAGGGGACTGAGTTTATGAGGGGTCATAATTTTAAGGTGCTTGGCGAAAGGTATAGGGGAGATGTCAGCGGTAGGTTCTTTACGCTGAGTGGTGGGTGCATGGAATGCACTGCCAGTGGTGCTAGTAGAGTCAGAGACATTAGGGACCTTAAGTGACTGCTGGACAAGCACATGGATGGCAGTAAATTGAGGGGTGTGTAGGTCAGGTTGATCTTAAATTAAGTTAAATGCTCGCAACAACATTGTTGGCTGAAGGGCTGTACAGTGCTGGATTGTTTTATGTTCTAAATTTTCACCGCTGTACCTATCCTGAAACAATAGCTTATTACCTTTTACTTTAATTATTTAACCTATTATTAAGCGTTGATATCACCTCTAGTTCAATCACTAACTTTGGTACTAAATTTTACGTCCCTACAAATTTATTATGCAAAAAGCTGCTTGATCCTAAATCTCTTACATGTCATCTGGTCATTATCAATTATAACATGCGTAAACAACTGTATCAAATCAGCTGTTACATCTCCACTGTTCTGATAAAAAGAGCCTCAATTCTTCAAATCTTCCTTTATATTTGCATTTTCTCACCCCAGAGAATCTGTTTTCTCTGATCTAATTGCTTCAATACACTTCCTAAAGCACATAGCTGAAAATTGTACATTCAAATCATGTTCTGAGTAACGTTTTAAATAGATTCAACATGACACCCTAACTTTTACATTCAATATCATTTAGCATAATATCCTGCAGAAGCTATTTTTACTGTTCTTATTCATTTCAGAAGCTTCTTGCAAATCTGAATTCCCAAATGCCTTGCATTTCTGCAGAAGCCAGCTTTTAATATGTATGATTTCAAAACAATTGCTTTGCCTTTTATTACTAACGTGAAGAACCTCACATTTACTTACATTGGACTCCACATGCCATAGCTTACCTATTCCACCATTTTTCGAATATTCCCTCAAACCTTCCTTTGATCTTCCGAATTATTTACTATGCTTTCTATTTTAATATTTTCTGCAAATTTGAGCGTCGCTCATTGTAGTCTTATTTGCAAATCATTGATGTTTACAGTAAACGGTGATTCTAGAAGAATCTGCTATAGATTTCAGACCATTCACAGAAACTGTCCTTAAATCTGATGTAAATATTATTTCAGTCATCAGAGTATGACATAAAATGCAAATTAATGATACATTTCAGCATGTTTACAGTAAGCTTGTGAAAAGATCCCTCCAAACAACTTCATGAATATTTAAATATACCTTTGCTGCTGCAGAAATATTTGAAATGTAAGGAAACATGCAGAACTTCCATGGCCAAACAAAATATATCTTACTCAAGTGAGGGTATTAAATCAAGTACCAATATTAGCTTTTGTTCCGAAAAGCACTGAAGCAGAGGAAACATCAACTCACCAACTTTCTGATCATTGCAGCACATTGCAATCCCTGAAAATGATCACACCATTAAAACTTTGAGGTGGGTTTCCATAGGCTCGCAATTTGTTTTCTGGTTCATATATAGATTTTTGTATTATTGTGTGCTTTTAAATTCTACTCCATCATCATTTGATTTGAATGTTGATTTTGATAATCTGAATTTAAAAGTTAGGTGCAAAAATTGATTGAAGAATCCTAACTTCAAGTTGGAATTTATCCTCTGGATAGCTAAATTGTTACTGGAGTTGCATTAAAGATGGATTTGATTTTTATCTCCAGTATTTACTTCAGTTATATGATTAGCATCATTACATCATGGATTTTATGTTGCTTGAGCATGCAAAAGTATGGAAATCAAATTTCAGTCAACCTGCATCTCATATTGCCCAATGGAAAGGGATCAAAATAATTTATTTGCTTATACTTTCCCGCAGCATAATAGTTCCTGGTAAAACTAATTTTAATTTCTTCTTTCTGCAAAGGGCTCTATGGAACGTTTCTCTTGAATTCACAACAAGGTCTTTGTTTCTATCAGTATCCAGCAGTGCTTTATCTTCTTGTACAAATAATATCTAGTACTCGATTATTGTTACTCTGAAGTCAATTGCTCACAAAGGTCACAGAATTAAAGAGTATGAGTTCAAGTGCTATTGCCAACATGAAGACACTACTTTTGCTGTGATGCCATAAGTGCAGGTTCAATTCCATTACCGGCTAAGGTTACCATGAAGTTACCATTATCTCAACCTATCTTCTCTCCTAAGGCGTGGTGACCCTCAGGTTAAACCACCAAAAGTCATCTCTACTACAAATAGTACTGAGGGAGTGTTGTGCTTTTGGAAGTGCTGTTTTTCAAGAAACAGGAAAAGTAAAACAGAAGTCACATGTCTTGAAAAGGAACAGAGGATTTTCCTGAACTCCTCAAATGCCATTACAACAAAAACCTGTCCATTCATTTAGCAATCTGTTGCATTTGGGACCTTTCTCTCTACAATTTAACTGCCATGTTTATCCATGGAACAGCATCTACATTACAAGCAATCTGGTCTGAGGATATAATTAAACCCTACCTAAATATTCAGACTGCAAACAAAAGCTGGAAAATCGCTAAGATCACAGTGTACAATCAACCCACACTTCCAATACAGATAACACAAAAACTTCATTCTGCCCATTCACTTACAGGATTGAAGTCTGCAGCGAGTGTAAAGGGGCTGTTGGGTAGCTGCACAACCAAGCAGGTAATGCAAGATTTTGACAGGCTAACATGATAAACTAAACAACATTATAAACAGGCAGAAAATAACCTTTGAGGGAAAACTTGCAAGAGTTGGGATGGGGGGCATCTCCTGCTCCTTGGATGCTGCCTGACCTGCTGCGCTTTTCCAGCAATACATTTTCAGCTATGATCTCAAGCATCTGCAGTCCTCACTTTCTCCTTGGCATTTTCAGAATGGCAACCTGTAACTAGCAGACTATATTGAAGACTAGGGTTGAGGTCCCATCTGCTCGAGAAGTGTGATACAACATCTCTGAACATGCTGATTACCAAATATCTATATTGTTTCTTCTATCAAAATATATCAAGAAAGTTACTCTTCATCACCTTTTACAGAGGGGGCTCTTAAGGTACGGTAGTAGTGTTCCTGCCTCTGGGTCATTCAGGACTCACCAGCCCAGATGTATACCATAACATTTGCAAACAGGTTCATTAAAAGTATTTCTTTAGAAAGGAGGTTTGGTGGATGAACTCTATTCCAATCACAAACTGCTGGTTGTCAGTACTGTAGCAAATGAAATGTATAAAAGGAAAGATCCTCTATCTTTTGGGTTCAGGAGGTTCTTCAGATAGACATTGTGCATTAATTGGAGCAGATTAATACCAATTGTCAAGAAACTGGAGACAGTGCTGCAAGTAATTTATTCACTCATGTGTGAGTCAAGGCAACTGAATGGATTGGGAAATGTCATACTCTTGAGCTAACAATATCACACATTGCTCAGGACACAAGTGTGCAATGCACCTATCATCTATGATTGATGTATGTTTGACTTTAAAAGGGACCCGAAGGGCATTGTTTTAACACAGAGGGTAGTGCGAGTATTGAATAAGCTGCCAGAGGGGCTGGTCGAGGCTGGTACAATTACAACATTTAATAGGCATTTGGATGGGTATGTGAATAGAAAGGGTTTAGCAGGATATGGGGCAAATGCTGGGAAATGGGACTAGATTAAATTTGGATAATTTAGGTTGGAATGGATGAGTTGGACCATAGGGTCTGTTTCCGTGATGTATGACTATGCCTCTGACTGTCCCACAATTGGTGGCCTTGACTTCAATTGCTTGGAAACTCCTGAACAAAGCTTTCTACCTTTGTTTCTCCCCTTTCTCTTCTATCACTTTCCTAAAAACCTATCTCTTTATCCAAGTGTTTGGCCATTTGTCCCAATATCGTCTTAGGTGGCTTAATGTCTATTTTTTGTCTTATAGTGCTGCTGTGAAGCACTTTGGGATGTTCTTAATATGTTAAAGGCACTAGGTAAATATAAGCTGTTGTTGCTGTCATCTACACCAATAAGCTACACAAAATATGGTCCAGTTCTGCATACACCAGAAAAGGACATGCACAGTGTAGACATTTACAACCCAAAACCCCAACTGCAGTGCAAAGAATATGGCTTTAATGAAATTGCTTTTTCAGGCGTCCTTTTTTAATGAGTTCTATCTTAAGTTCTTTCCTCTTGAAATTTTTTCAGTCAGTAGCATCCTGGATATAAGATGATACCAAATCCCTCCTGCCACCACCACCCCCGCCCCCACACTCACACGCAGACACAAAGTCCACCACACATGATGCATATGTATTATTTTAAAATAATGGCTTTAACATGCTCAGCATGAACATGTATTTTCTTTTTGAAAAGCAGAATACTGCAGACGCTTGACATCTGTTGTAAAAATAGAAAATGCTGGAAATTCACAGCAAGAGACAGACATGGAGAGAATCAATGACATTTGGTGCCTGATACATTGGCTGGAATTTACTTCCTGGTATATTGTGGTTGGTGTTTGAGGCTGGAAGGGGACTTGTTCCTCTTGACCCACAAGGAGCACTGTTGGTGGCCCTTGTCTTTCCCTTGGGTGGCACGGTGGCACAGTGGTTAGCACTGTTGCCTCACAGCGCCAGAGACCTGGGTTCAATTCCCGCCTCAGGCGACTGACTGTGTGGAGTTTGCACATTCTCCCCGTGTCTGCGTGGGTTTCCTCCGGGTGCTCTGGTTTCCTCCCACAGTTCAAAGATGTGCAGGCCAGGTGAATTGGCCATGCTAAATTGCCCATTGTGTTAGGTAAGGGGTAAATGTAGGGGTATGGGTGGGTTGCGCTTCAGCGGGTCGGTGTGGACTTGTTGGGCTGAAGGGCCTGTTTCCACACTGTAATGTAATGTAAACCTTATCCCAATGCTGAGTATCTCAGATCTGGCAAGCCTGACCACCTATGTAGAAGGGGCATTAATCTAAGTCTTTGAGCTTGGGAGCACACTGGCAGACTACCCTTCTTTACCTCAGTAACACGTTTCGTATTGCGCCAGGTGAGTTGGATATTATTCAGTGACGCACAGATAATTATTGTCCATCTAACCCTACCCATGCAATTTCACCTAAGCACCCACTTTAATATCCTCATTAACTCTAGATCCCTCTGGATATCCCTGGGCTGCTGTGTGCATCCAGTGTTACATAGTTTAAACAGTTCAAAACAGTTGAGAAAGATATGCAAATTTCTCACAAGGTCAAATGATCTTTTTCCTCCTATTCTTAATAATGTGTATTGTACTCTTGAACTGATGCTGTTGATCATTTTCCATCTGGATCTTTTGCATTTCAATAGTCCTACTGGGATGTAAATTTAGCAGCGGAATTGCTGGAAAAGACCAAGCTCTATTAAAATAGTTGGGGAGATGGGATATTTTGCGACTAAACTATAGAGAATGGAGGTCTTCTAAATGGCCTGTGTCAGCTCTCAGCTATCTTTGAGGCTGGACTCAGACAGTTTCCAGGGTTGGCAGGCCAGATTCAATCCCACACCCAGCTCCCCAGATTGAAAACAGTGCTTGAGCGGCCCATTCCTTCAGTCTAACAACACTGTCGATCCACCTACAGCACCACATGGACTGTAGTGGTTCAAGGAGGCAACTCACTACCATCTTCTCAACACTGTTAGGAACAGCCAGAAAATACTGGCTCAGCAGCGAAGCCCATGAGCGAATTAAAAAAAATAATCTGCTGAGTTGGTAAATTTTTGAATTTGAGTTTTTTGCCTCATTAGCTAAATTCCTCTCTTCTTCTTAATGCCCTCCCATCCACCAACTTCCCAAGCCCGCATGTAACCTCCATGACCCCTGTGTCCACAAATGCCCATTCAGCCTCTGTGCACAATGTACAGAATGAATGAGCTATTTAAACAGTAATTCTCAGAATAGTCATGAACAGAAATACCAATTCAGAAACTGCTTTTAAAGGACTGATGCTCCTGCAATATTATAACTGTGTCAATCAGACACTGGATACAGATATAATAGTTTCAATATCAGGAGCTGTACCCTGCTTCACAATTTTTAATCTTATCCAAATAAACATAAAACACAGACTTGTTTGACTCACAGCAAATTCTTACAATATTCTCCTTGTGGGAAGAAGACTGACTCTTAATTTGAGTTTTTTAATTCCAATATTTCTATTAAGTAATCATGATGTAAACTAAAACATCCTCAAAGGTTCACTGTCACATTTTTATTTTTCATAAGCATGTGATTATTTTTAATTTATTGAAGCATTTTCCCACATGCTTGCATTTTCTACACAAATAGATGTAATCATCTTTTTTTTGGTTGTGCATTACTCTCAGCCAGAAGCATTTGGATGCAGACCTTGCTTCTTGACTTGGGCACATAAATCTGAATTTAAATTCCAATCGAGTATTGAGAGAGCATTCAAAGGTGCTACTTCTGAGGTGAGATTTAATCCCTTCTGTCTTTCTGTGTGAACATATCTCACTCCACTGTTCAATAAATGGTATTTTTTTTAGTACCTGACCAGTAGTCTTTTCTCATCTAACATTCCAAAAAACCTGGTTATTAAATTTGTTTGCTGTTTGCAGGATCTTGCACAAGTTGGGTGCCTGTTTCCTTAAGTAACAACAGTAACTTTACTGAAAAATAGCTATGAAGTCCTTGATACATTGGACAGGTTTGAAGCACTTCATATAATTGAAAGTTCTTTTTTATATTTTTGACTTGAAGCAGGGATCTCTATTTCATAGTGATTGGCCACACTGTTTCTTGCATAGAATTTGTTACAACTCCACTTGTTTCTTAAAGCAATGTATCATAATCTTATTTTTAAAACAATTTTAGTCATGCGTTTGGCTTTCAATTCAATTCCTCACTGTATTTTAAACAATTTTGATGCTAAGGGAAAATATTTCTTGTGCTGGTTAGTATTACAGTAAACACAAACATAAAAGGAAAATTTCATTATCATGTCTCATAACAACATAAATACAATATTGAAAACCTAAGTTACTACGTAATAACTAACATTAGTGTAACTTTAGTAATCTTACACTCATACAACAGTGCAATTAACTACAACAAGTGCTACAAGATTGCACCCATTCTCTAAACTCAAATGCAGCACTCCTTTGTGATAAAGGGATTGGTGAATACCTCATAAGAAATCTTCCTGCTCCTTATGATGCCTTTCACGCATAGTAACAATGACTTGCCCAGGTTTCAATCATTACAACTCATTCATATTTTTGTGGTAGATAAACACACATTTGCTTTCCTTCAATTTACAAATTTAAGTTTTAACTTTCCAAAAAGCTTGGGTGCATAACAACTCATAGCACATTTTTAAGAACATTTATTTGGAGCAGGATCAAAGGGCTGAATTGCCTACTCCGAGTCTCAATTCCTATGTTCCTAATAGAACCTGAATAATTGCAATTCATAAGAATTTTGTTGAAGTTGACAACTGTTTCAAAGATCAGATCTCATGGCACTTTGTTGATTTGCTGCTCACTGGTTTCTGCTGGGATTAGGCCTCATCACGCAGTGGTTCAGTGGTTAGCACTGCTGCCTCACAGCACCAGAGTCCTAGGTTCAATTCCAGCCTCAGATGACTGTCTGTGTGGAGTTTGCACATTCTCCCCATGTCTGTGTGGGTTTCCTTCGGGTGCTCCAATTTCCTCCCACAGTCCAAAGATGTGCAGGTCAGGTGAATTGGCCATGCTAAATTGCCCATAGTGTTAGCTGCACTAGCCAGAGGGAAGTGGGTCGATGTGGACTTGTTGGGCCAAAGGGCCTGTTTCCACGCTGTAGGGAATTGAATCATAACTTGTTTCTCAAGCACAGTAATGTCTCATTAATTATCCTTAACAATTTACTTACAAGATTTTCCAGAAACAGTTTCCTGCCTTGTGCTGAAATTTATATTGTTTTGCATTCTGACTGTCCATCAGTTATCTCTGCTTAATGAGGGTTGATTTTCTTTAGTGTGAATGGAATTTTAACACCTAAAAATATGCACACTAAAGTTATGTCAAATGCTAAAATTGCAAAGTTCTGAAACCAATGGCAACTTTACCTTTGTTCTGACTTTTGCCCTCACAATAATTCTTTAATTTGTTCATATTTGTTACAACTGTGTTTTACAGTGTTCTTCAACAACCAGCGATAATCGATAATAGGATTCCAGTTTGTCATATAAATCTCCGAAACCTTATTTTCTCACAGACATTTCTTACAATGTTCTCATGTTGAATATACATTTTGTGCAACTCTATAGCAGCATAAGACTTAGCAGCATAGCTAGACCTATTGAATCTGTTCGGCCATTCAAAGAGGTCTTGTCTGATTTAATAAATCACTTTTCTGCCTTTATCCCTGTAACCCTTCCTAATTAGAAATCTGTCATCAAATACCTTCAAGCATGCAGGTACAGCAGGCAGTGAAGAAAGCTAATAGCATGCTGGTCTTCATAACAAGAGGAATTGAGTATAGAAGCAAAGAGGTCCTTCTGCAGCTGTACAGGGCCCTGGTGTGACCGCGCCTGGAATATTATGTGCAGTTTTGGACTCCAAATTTGAGGAAAGACATTCTGGCTATTGAGGGAGTGCAGCGTAGGTTCACGAGGTCAATTCCTGGAATGGTGGGACTATCTTAAGCTGAAAGATTGGAGCGACTGGGCTTGTATACCCTTGAGTTTAGAAGGCTGAGAGGGGATCTGATTGAGACGTATAAGATTATTAAAGGATTGGACACTGTAGAGGCAGGAAGCATGTTTCCGCTGTTGGATGAGTCCCGAACCAGAGGACATAGTTTAAAAATAAGGGGTAGGCCACTTAGAACAGAGTTGAGGAGAAATTTCTTCAACCAGAGAGTGGTGGGTGTATGGAATGCTCTGCCCTAGAAAGCTGTGGAGGCCAAATCTCTGGATACTTTCAAGAAAGAGTTGGACAGAGCTCTTAAGGATAGTGGAATCAAGGGTTATGGGGATAAGGCAGGAACAGGATACTGATTGTGGATGATCAGCCATGATAATAATGAATGGTGGGGCTGGCTTGAAGGGCAGAATGGCCTACTCCTGCACCTATTGTTTATTGTCTATTGTCTATACCTGTGAAGGTTGGTTACAATAATTGCCACTAAAATGTGAGATTCAATTGGATTCCTTGTTTCTTACCAAAATTTGGTAATGCACATGTATTTTATAAATTGAATCACCGAAATTGGAATATACATTGCATTTATTCGTAGCAAACACTAGAACGGTAAAAGTGAATCAGATAACACAGGTAAAAATAATGAAAAATGAACAAGACAATGTCAGTGTTAGAAATGGAAGTCAGAACAGACTCTTTCGAGTCTGAATGATAATAATATGTTGCTGTACTGATTTTTAGGGCTAAAGAGAGATGTCTCAAGGTCTTGAAAAGTAAGAGTTTTAACAGAATTGGTCTATTTTCAAATTCAATTATTTCCTTCTCTCCATTCAGCAGTTTAGAAAATCCAGCAGCTTGTTGTTAAACTTGTAAAGCAGGTGAAATCAGAGGCTGGCAACTTCATTAAAATTTAACTTGCTAGCTTGCCCCCTAATAGTGGGTTGGCTATCTGTCTCTGCGCCTTTGTTAACTGTGGAAATGGGCAGTTTGGGGTCAAGTTCCAGATTTTTGCAACTTTAGGATTGGACACAACCTCAATGCACATATTTTTAGCTTAAAATTCAGCTCACACTGAAGAAAACCAACATGCTGCCACACATTTTGCACCAAATAAAGGTGACCTAAGTCTCTGAATTTAACATAAGAACATAAAATCAAAAGAAATATTTGTAGGTCATTTAGCCCAGCTAACCTTCGTCACCATTCTGGAAGATCAATTGTGACCTTAATGCTACTTCTTTGTCTATCTCCCACAATCTTTGATTATTCTACAAATCAAGGATCGACATAAAATCAGCCTCCACTTCTCCACTGCTCTCTGTGGGAGAGAATTCTAAAGACTGGATGCTGCTGTGATAGAGGCAATATGTTTGGAAATAAGGTAGGAAGTGTTTAGAAAACAGCAGTGCAGAGCTAAGCAGACAGTGAAAGAGTGTAATGACCTTTGTAGTGACTAAACACTGCCAAAACCACTTCCCAGAAGTCAATGGCCTGAATTGTGACAAGATTTCTTGTGTTATGATTTTTACTGCAACAAAGTAAAATCAATTCAGATGAAACATTAATTAATAGACAACTAATACACTAAAGAAAAGATGCATCCCCATTAACTAACTAACATACTGCTGAAAGATTTATTATTCTTTTATAGATTAAACCACACTCACATGAGTGGGAGCAACCTGGAAAACTGCATCCCAAATGCTCATCAGCTATTCAGGAGGCGCTCTTCTCCCTGTCAGGCAAAAACAAATCTTCCAGTATCCTCAAACCAACTTTGAAAGACAATATCCAGCAATTTCTTATAGAGTCATACAGCACAGAAACAGGAGTGATGAGGACACCACCAGCTCAGCCAGCGTTTATTACATCCCTAATTGCTTAGAGGGCAGTTAAGAGTCAATCACATTGCTGAGGGTCTGGAGTCACATGTAAGCCAGACTATGTAAGGATGGCAGTTTCCTTCCCTGAAGGACATTAAGGAACCAGACGGGTTTTTTTTCCAACAATTGACAATGGATTCATGTTCATCACGAGACTCTCAATTCCAGATTTTTGTTAAATTCAAGTCCACCATCTGCCATGGAATCCAGGTCTCTAAAACATTACCTGGGTTAACAATCCAGTGATAATACCGTTAGGCCCATATCCCCCAAATCCTTTCTTATTCATATATCCATGCTGATTTCTTTTAATTGTTGTAATTGTGCCAGGCTCCACCACTTTCTCTGGCAGCCATACAAAAACCACTCTTTGACAAATATCCAAAAATCCCATCTTTTCACACGAATAACGTTTTCATCAGCATTCTGTTTGGAGGCTAAAAAAAACAATCCTTTCCTATACGTTTTACAAAACAATTGTTTCTGTCTCCCTCTCTAGGCCTTTGTGTCTGTATGCCTATGTCCAGAAAACCAGATGCCCTCTTTTGCAAGAGGGTATGCACACTTGCATTTGAGTCTCGAAAGGAATTGGCCGCTTTCCTCATGATAACCAAATCATTTGGGCCAATTTCCCAGTGCAGTTTAGTATGATCACACTATTTCACGTTAAATTAAAGAATTTTTACAAATCATCCCATAAGATGTACTTTCTAACTGCAAATGTAACAACAAGATGTAGAAATCTTAACAGTTCTGCTAACATAATTGATTCTGCTGTCCCCACCCCCAGCACGGAAATGTCATTTCTCCAAAGTTCTGAGCGAGACATGAATGCACCTCTAACCACTATTGCACTGGGTTTTGCCATAACAGTCTTTATCTCAAGAGCCGAAGCAAGATCTCTTTCTTCTTGACGTCATCCTCTAAAGACTTATATGCATTATTGACAAACAAAGAGTCCTTGCAAAACTAATGGGGCTGGATTTTAATTTTGACACGCTAGAAGTGGGAGATCCGTGTTGCAGATGAGGAACCGAGACAGTTGAGTAGCGCATTTGCCGGTACGTTTTTAAACAGGCAATAGCATCCGACATCTGGGTTCGCTAACCAATCAGCCCGAGCACGCGTGATGACGACTGAAGTGGTTCATTTCAGCAGATCTATTCCGAAGGATCCGGCAAGAATCAAACATACTGCATAAAAGTGTTACGCAAATGATTCCACAGAGCCTGAGACTGCATCAGTAGACTTAAACATTGCAAGACACAACTTTGCTTTAAAACTTGCTCGCTCGATACAAAAAAATCAGGGTTGACCCTTCACCGCAGCAGTAAGATTGCACTACATTCTGAAAGGCACTGTCTTTTGGGTGGGACTTTTGAGTTCAGGACCTATCCACCTATACTGGTGGATGTAAAAAAGAACAAATCCATAACACTACTATGAAGGGCAGAAAAGTTGTCACCCGTCATCTGGTTAATACACTATCTTTAAATCAATATCTGGACGTTATTTCTTGCCGTTTGTGGGCGTTTTCTCTCTGTGTTTCCTGAATTACAACAACGTTTACACGTCAGAAGTGCTTCATTGGCTTCGAAATGTTTGCTGCTTATGAAAAGCACCACATAAATGCAAGTCCTTCACACAGTGAAAGTGTAGTTCAAATGTGCAAAAACTTCAAGGTGTTGAAAATGACTTCCAAAAAGTAATCTTCAAGGTACAGAAAGCAATCTCTCAGAGCAAGCCTAGTATGTAAAAACCTTTCACTTCAGCAAACAAGCAGGCGTGAAGTCTGAACAGAAATAGGATTTTTCTGTCTGTCACATTTATTCAGCCCCATCAATTCTCACAGTCCTTTCCCATTGCCTTCACAGGCATATTCAGGAAGCCCAAGAAACCCAGGGACTCAGAGGTAAATTCCAACATTCAAGTCGAAAGAGCTGCTTCTCGTCTTTTTCTCTAATACACATAAACAACTGCCTCTCCTGAACATAATGGAGTTAAAGTCGTCAGTTTTCTGACACACTGTCAATTTGTGCACCTTTAATTAGTTGCCGAATCCCAAATGCACTGACAATTTTCCGGAAAAAGAACCTTCCCTGTTCACGTTTTAAGCATGAATCAAAGGCAAATTGCATCTCGCCTTTAGAATGTGTAGCCTCCCTTTAAATCGTCTCAGTGCTACCAAATTTCCACGTCACCAATATGGAAGCTGCCAGTAACAAAGTGTCACTGGTAGCTCACTGGTCATATGAAAATTAGACACAAACTTAAATTTCATTAGAACGGTACAGAAAATGCCATTAATAACTATATCACCGCTTTGGTTAGAACGTCTCGACCAGTACGTGTGATTTATTCTGCCAAAACTAGATACCACTGATTATAGTCTTTTCTCAAGCTGTCATCAGCTGGCTTTGCAAATACATAGAGACGTGATATAGTCTGAATTAGTGACTTTGATTGAGTGTTTAAGCACATAGTCGAGGTAACTGCATTTTACATATCAGCTTTTCAGTTTAATTTGACTCGAAAATGAAACGATATTTAAAATCGTGTTTGTTAAAATTTAAGAAAAGCCATGTTTTGATCTAAATTGATCATATTAAGGAAAATGTGAACCAAAAATTGTTCACATACTGTACTATAATAATGGATCTTGCTGTACTATTAATGTGATTGCAATCCTTATAGACGATAGACCTGAGGCTGATGAATACTGATGGTATGGTACAGTATACATGTTATTACTCTCGTCCATATGCTGGTATGGCAAAGCAAGGCAACAATTCACCAGTAGTTTTGCATCAGAAGCATTTTGCTAACTCATTAACCAACCTTTGCATAGGAAACCACAATGTTTGCACCCAGTTCCTCTTTCAGTGTTTCTCACAAAGTTCTGCTGTAGTGCACACACCGATATGATAAGTTATCTGATAAATGTGTCAGTTTTTCTGAATGTTGTTAAACGTTATAATATGTTACTGCAATCAAGTTAAAATGACCAGAGTTTTGAATTGTCTTCTTTCTCACCTGCTAAAGTTAAGGAATTAATGAAAGTAAATGGAAAATTGAGGAAACACTTTCCAGTAAAAGGGCTGTAGAAATGCAGAATAGATTAACAGCAAGGCTGATTGAACAGAGTCAAGGCAAGACTTTGAAAATAAAAGCAATACTGGATGTCTGAATTAAAATTAAAGGGTGGTGCAGTGGCTCAGTAATTAGCACTGCTGCCTCACACAACCAGGGACCTGAGTTCAGTCCTATCCTCGGGCAACTGTCTGTGTGGAGTTTGCTTGTTCTCCTCGTTTCTGCATGGGTTTCCACTGGGTGCTCCAGTTTCCTCCCACAGTCCAAAGATGTGCAGGTTTGGTGGATTGACCAAGTCAAATTGCCAATAGTGTCCAGGGCTGTTTATGTTAGGTGTGTTAGCCATGGGGACATGTAGGATTACAGGGAAAGGGTAGGGAAATGGCTCTGGTTGGAATGCTCTTCAAAGGGTCATTGTTCACTTGTTGGGCTAAATGGTCTGTTTCCACATTGCAGGGATTCTTAAAAACAAAATTCCCGAAAACATTAGAGATACTCAACGGATCTGTAACCATCTGTAGTGAAAGAAATGTCTAATGGGTCAGATTTTACAGGATGCCTATTGCTCACCCCTACCAACCTCACCCACAAGAAAAGCCTGGTATTAAACCAACTGACTTGCAGATCCTGCAGCTTTCAGGATGCAATATCGAGTTCAATAATTTTAGGGCTTGAACACCTTCTTCCATGTCCATAGCCCCCACACATCAGGCCTCGCCATCACATGGAATATTTCACCACAGCCAACCCATTTTCACCCACTAATGGTTCCCATTAGCAGCTTTTCTTTTTGCACCACCCAGGGCCTCTGCCCCTCCCAAATGATGCCCCTCTGTCCACCAATGTAGCGAGAGGAATCAGCCTTCCCACAATCACCCAGCTGCCAGTGCCCTGAAGAAGAGCTTATGCCCGAAACGTCGATTCTCCTGCTCCTTTGCTGCCTGACCTGCTGCGCTTTTCTAGCAACACATTTTTCAGCACCTTACCACCCAGAGCCTCAATCAGGCATCTCACCACCCAAGGCCCCAGTTAGCCATTTCATGACCCAGGACCCCAGTTAGCCATCTCACTACCCAGGGCCCCAATCAGGCATCTCACCACCCAGGGCCCCAATCAGGCATCTCACCACCCAGGGCCCCAGTCAGCCATCTCACGACCCAGAGCCCCATTCAGGCATCTCACCACCCAAGGCCCCAGTCAGCCATCTCACGACCCAGAGCCCCATTCAGGCATCTCACCACCCAGGGCCCCACGTGAAACAGTGATTTGCATTTTCTGGACTCAGCACTGAGTTCACAATTTTATTTTATAAACCAGCTGTTTGATGAGAATGTTTCTTTGCAAATTTACATTCTGTTCAAGGTCCATCTTTTGTTTCTTTACTTGTCCCTTTAACATCTCCTCTTGCATTGTGTCCCTTTTATAATTGAATTTCTCCTAATTTCCACTCCATGGGAGACTTTCCACTTGCTTGGAAGGACACCCATCCCCCTTCTCTGCTGCTGTTCTTGATTGAAACCTATGACATCTCTAGCTTTCCCAAATCTCTCAAAAGATCATTGGCCTGAAACATTGGTTTGGAATTTACAGCTCCAGCCCCTAATGTGCCCCAAGCCAGCATTGCTGAGAGGATGTCACATTGAATTAAAGCCTGCAACCTTCCCACCCTTCCTGAACTGGATTCTCATAAGAAAGACGGGGAGGATAAATGGATAAGGCACCCACAAGCCTACTTACCCTTAGGCATCCACTGCACACCCCAAGCTATCCAGCTATCTGGAACCAATCGCATTATTATTGCCAGGCAAATAAGTGGTCAGTGGTTAACAGACCAATCAGCTTCCTGTTGATAACCAAAGTCATATTTATTGTTGTTCTATGAGCTTAAGCTAATCCGCAAACTAAGCTTCCAGTACTGCTCAAACAAGCAGCTGTGTAAATAACACTTATAGTGAGTGCCAGGTTACTTCATTTTCAAAAGTGCAGTAATCCTTCAACAATCCTTGATTTTTAAGCCAGTTCTTGTCCCATTTCAGTCCACAAACAAAATACAGAAAACCAAAAAGATCCGATCATAACAAATGACAAGGTAAAAGGGAATATGTTGTATCTCCTGTAATTGCATGGGTAGGTGCCACAGGAAGGGGAACAGATGCTGTGGATGGTTAAGGACTGAATCAGGACATCACCAGAGGAACGCTGTCTTTGGAATACTGAAGGAGAAGTGAATATTGATCAAAACCTTTATGAAGTTCAAGTTGAACTGCTCTTAAGAAAGGGGATGCAGGGATAATAGTTAGAATCACAGTATTGAAGAAGATGTTTGGTTCAGAAAAGTAGACTAAATGGTTTCTACTACTCAAAACATAGCTATGAAACTATGGTATATATCTTCTGGTATCTTCACTGACTATGCAGTAATGCCAAGGAAGTTTAAACTGAGTTGGAGTTAAAGATGGAGGCTTCACAGAATTTCAACTTACCTACTTGAACACTGATCCAGGAAATGTTTGAAGTATGTACACCTGCTGTAAATTCTGGCTAGCTATAACTGTGACCCCACTCACTCACACTGATTCCCCCTCTCCCTCATCCCCTGAAACCCACCTCAACCGCTGGACTACCAATGCAAACCCTGCAACACCAACTGCCTCTCCAATACAAGACACCCCTCTTGATATTCATGCACCACCCATGACTAGATATCTGGACTTTTGACACTTGACCCTCCCTACCCTTTACTCATCTGCCACCTACACCCCCTGCCATTCTACCATTGTGGTACTTGACTGCTACACTACTTCCTTAAATACTGCCACATTAATCCTGGACTCACCTACCTGCCTTCCCACCTACTTACCTCCTTACCCACATGCCTGCTACCTCACCCCCTTACCCATGTATCTGCTACTTTATCCCTATAGCCATCTATCCTCTGCTTTAACCCCCCCTCCCCCACCGACACACCTGCTCCTCTATTCCTGCACCTACATTCTTACACATTTCTCATCAGCAAAGAGACATTGGACCTTTAAACACCGGAATATGGCAGCTACTGCTATTAAAAGGGGACATGGTTTGGCTTACTGAACAGGTACACTCCATATTGTTCGGGAGACCAAAATCAGAAGTTTTGGCCAGAAACACAGAGCTCTGGGGCAGAGTATGCGAACAGAAGAGGAGTGGCAATCCGACTGTGACGCCATATCACGGCTGTATTGTTCCCTGGGATGCTTCATGCACATTGACTAACGTGCTGTTGAAGGGTATGAATTTCCAGAAGCCATTGCTGCACATTGGCCTCAGCGGCAAAACAAATTACAGGGAATGTTAGCCCAAAGTCTAATGTAGTACCGTTTTTAAAAACATCCTAATTTCCTTTCAGGTGGATATTAATATACAGTTAGCCACTCGTTTTATTGAATTTCTCATTCTAAAGATTACAACAAATTGTTTTTCATTTTATTGCGAGTATTGCTTGCAAGGTGAAAAATAGTACATGATTGCTAGCAGCACTGAATGTGCAGAATGTTCAAAGCTCCAAAATCTAAATGGGAGCAATTTTCATCTCAATTGCCACTTCACTTACATCCAGCAACATACAAGAGTAAAAGAAACTGTGTGGAGGATTAACCAGACAACTTATAACTGCAATTCCACAAATCATGGGGAATTGGGAGTGGGGCGCACTCTGAAAAGACCATTTCCTGCAATATTTAAAGAGATAATCCTCTCCTCTCAGATTAAATGATTGGATGTTTTGGGAGTTTTTGTTGTGTGCAATATGTTGGGGCTGCTTATAACATTGACCACAGAATGCCAACATGAATGAAGAAAAATAAAACAAATGTAACAGCATAGCCTCCCTTCTTAGCTGTAAATCTTGAATTGTAAATGTGGAAAAAGCAACATCAATAATAACATGTATTTATATTGTGGCTTTAACATAGCACAATGTCCTAAGATGCTTCACTGGAGGGTTAATAAACAAAATTCACAAAAAAGGATATTAGGACATATGATCAAAACCTTGGTCAGATGCAGGTTTTAAACACTATCTTTAAAAGAGGGAGGATATATAGCAAGAGGGCAAGGCTTAGGAAGTGAAATTCAAAGTTTAGGACCACCAATGTTGGATCAATTAAAATCAGGGATGCTCAAGGCCAGAGTGGGAGACTCACAGATAGGGAATGGCAAGGCCATGGGGAAGGTTTGAAAGCAAGATGAAGTTTTTAAAATCGAGGCATTGCCTAACCACTGTATATCATTTAGCAAAGAAAAGATGAGTGAACAAGATTTAGTGTGAGTTGTGATACATGCAGCAGAGTTTTGAAGAACCTCAAATTTGCAAAGAGAATAATATAGGAGACTGGCCAGGAGGTAGCTGGAATAATCAAATCTGGATGTAAGAAAGTGATAGATGAAGATTTTAAGAGCAGATTAGCTGAACAAGAGTGCAGTGGGATGATTTCCAGAAATAGGTAGTCGTGGTGATGATATGGATATGTTGTTGGAAGCTCATTCCACAGTTAAATATGGTACCAAGGTCATGAACAATCTAGTTCAGCCTCATAGTTGCCAGGGAGTGGGAGGGGCCAATCGCTAAGGAACAGAGTTTGTGGCAAGGACTGAAAAGAATGACCTTTAACTTTGATCATTTAGATTAGATTACTTACAGTGTGGAAACAGGCCCTTCGGCCCAACAAGTCCACATCGCCCCGCCGAAGTGCAACCCACCCATACCCCTACCCTTACATCTACCCCTTACCTAACACTACGGGCAAGTTAGCATGGCCAATTCACCTGACCTGCACATCTTTGGACTGTGGGAGGAAACCGGAGCACCCGGAGGAAACCCACGCAGACACGGGGAGAATGTGCAAACTCCACACAGTCAGTCGCCTGAGGCAGGAATTGAACCCATGTCTCTGGCGCTGTGAGGCAGCAGTGCTAACCACTGTGCCACCGTGCCGCCCTCAAAAAGTTTGAGGAAATCTCTACTTATCCCATAAGCAAAAATGAGACGTAATATGACAGCTGATGTTTCTTCATATAAAACTGTATTAATATTTCATAATCAATTCATTACTGCTCACTGTACATTACAATCAAAAACTGCTGAGATTTTTAACTGTGATGTAACTGGACTCTCCAAAGCCTGTTAAACTGTAATAGTGTGGACAGATCACATCTATCTTTTATGATATTTACAAGTAAGGTGAAATATATGCAGAAAACATAATGAAATAACCATCTTATTCAAGAAGCTTATTTGCTGCGCAAAGGCTAAATTGTACTACAACATATAACAAAGAATTCATAAAATACATTTATAGACCAACTAATCAAGTTACAAACATGGAAACATGTGGCAATCATTTTATGAAAAGGATAGATGATCAGATCCAGAAAGGAACAAAGAAATGGTGGACTGGATATCTAAAGGAAGGAATGCTAAATTAAAATTATATTAAAAATGCAAACCAATGCACCATTCCTACAGAGACCCAAGTACATTTAAATGTTATAATTTAAATAATAATTGAGGACCCAAACCATGTAAGGAAAAATGTTGCATCTTCTGGTGCTGAATTTAGCCTAACCTCGGAGTTGTCTTATTGTGGAAATGGTATTCTACTGAGTTACATAACTACACAACTAGAGAGGGCTTAAACTGAACAAGGTAGGTTAAAGCTTGACTGGATGTTGTAAATCAAGGGGTAGAAGAGTTCAGGCAAGAGGGTAACATAGTAATATGGGAAATGAAGGCCAGAAAATGCCAACAAGGTTCAGGCAGTTAAAAAAAATCTCAAATAGTGTTGCTGTTTTATCCTCCTTTAAGGAAGGATGTAAATATGTTTATGGGAGTTCAGAGGAGGTTTACAAGATTGATATGTAGAATATTCATTGCATTGTCTTATAAGGAAACAGTGAATAGTTTGGGCTTGTTTCCACTGAAGTTTAGAAGAGTAGGGGATACCTTGATTGACACTATACAATCCTAAATAGGCTTGACAAGGTGGATGTGGAGGCGATCTTTCCTCTTGTGGGTAAGTCTAGAATTAGGGGGTTTTAAAATTAGGGGTCACCCTTTTAGGAGAATGTTTTCTGTCAGCAAGAGAATGCTTGGAAGGCATTGGGGGTGGGGTCAGTGAATATTTTTAAGATAGAGATACATAGAATTTTATTAGGCAAAGGAATTAAAGGTTATCATGAGTAGATGACACTGTAGAATTTGAAACACAAACTATTCAGACAATTTTTTTGATTGGCAGACTAGGTTCAATTGCCTAAAAGGCCTATCTGTGTACCTAATTTGAATGTTTGTATGGAGTTCCTGTCAAAAACAGATGGGAGTGCCATAAGAATGTGCAGATTGAGGGGAGGGGACTTTAGTTAAACATCAAACTGGAAAGGCTGGTGTTGTTCTCCTTGGTCTAAAGGAGATTGAGGGCCAATTTGATAGGCTTGTACAAGATTATGAAATGTTCAGATGAGGTAGACAGGGGAAAACGTTTTCCATGAACTGACAGAGCTTTAAGATTTTTGGCAAGGGATACAAGAGGAGGAACCTTTTACACAACAAGTGACAATGATGTACAACTTGCAGTCTGTGAGGGTGCTGGAAGCAAAAACAGTCAATGATTTTGAAAAAAATTTGGATAGACACCAAAACAGAACAAACATGTAGCATTACACATGGATTGTCTGCCATTTCTCAATTTCCCATTCTGGAATCTCACATCTGTGTCTGCCATGGGTCCACATTTATCTTTGCTATTCATTTCTTTATTGTATACCTATAGAAGCTTTCATTTGGGCTGACATGTAGGAAACAACATTCACACCACAGAATTGCCAGGCACAGACCATCTCCGACAGAGACTGAGTCTCCATCTACCAATGTCCTGAGGTTGGCATTGAATAGAAATTGAACTGGACAAGCCAGATAAATACTAGTGTATCTCGTTGTGTCTCTGACAGTTTGTCTTGGCTCCTGTGCTTGCCCTGCTCCTCTAGGTGTTACCAACTGTCTGTTAGACTATCCTCCTTTAGCATGCTCTTCTAGGTGTTACCGACTGTCTGTTAGGGTATCCTTCTTCAGCCTGCTCCTCTAGGTGCTGCTTACTGCCTGTCACTATGTCCTCATTTTGCCTCCACTTCCAGGTGCTTCTGACTTCCTGTCTCAGGGATCTAGTTACATTAAACTTTGAGATGCAAAATTACAGCATACCATTCCTGGAACACAATGGAAATAATCTTTCACTGGGTTCCTACAATAAAGACAGCTTGGTCAGTTAGCTTAGTTAGCTGGATAGTTTGCAATGCAATGACAACAACAGCATGGGTTCAATTCTCATGCTGGCTGATTTCCCCTGCTCCCTTTCCTTCAGGTGAAACCACCACCAGTTGTCTGTCTACATGTCACTTTAAATCTATGCCCTCTCATTTCTTGTTCTGTTCATGACTTTAAATCAATGATACTGCAACAAGAAACATGAGTAATATATTCTTTATGACATCTTTTTACTTTACATATGCTTCCAGAAAGAACACAGTTTTAAAGAGAATACTTTAAACACTTCCTGGCATTTCAGCTAGCTTCTTTCTCCTTCCCCTGCCTATTTGAATCTTCCAGTGTCCTTTGCAAATTGCTCCAGTCAGTTTCTGAATATCTTGAACCATTGTCCAGCCTAATTCAGCAACTCCTTTCATCTCTCCCAAGTCCCATCTCTCCGAATGAGAATCAATCCTCCCAAGATTCTGCATCATTGCTAGCAGAAAACAGTCTCTTCCTCTAGTTTTCATAGGAGCTATCATTTCTGCCTCCTTCTCCATGTCTATATGGTGGTGCATCTTTGTCTAGAAAGCCAGGTGGCTCTCTTGTGTGTCAAGATTCAAAATCTCTGGTTTGATTTTCACTATATTATGTTATGGATCCATGCCTATATTATCTACCTATTCAGGCACTCTATTTCATTATAAAGGATATTGTTTAAAATGTAAGCACCTATGAAATCTCATTTTCATAACAAAGGTAGTATCCCTTATGGCCACAGTTGCTGCATCAGTGGTTCAAATTGAATTACATAAGTCCTAAGATGGAACTATAGCAGTGATTTCTTGATATACCACTGCAAATTCAACAAAGAATCAACAGAAATCAACATCAACGGTTACCTGTATAGTTTCTGCAGAACTATCTTATAAATTTATATCAGACGATTAAATGATCCCTGAGGAAATTACAGGAGAATATGTGCATTCAAACTTGAGTAGAGAAGTTCTTATGGTTCTACACTAATAATAATGTCTCAAACAATCAACCAAAAGCTGTTTTAAAACTATGGTTATCCAATTATTAATGATTTGGAGGAGCCAGTGTTGGACTGGGGTGGACAAAAATCACACAACACCAAGTTATAGTGCTGCTTCGAAAGCTAGTGCCTTCAAATAAACCCGTTGTACTATAACCTGCTGTGTGTGATTTTTAACTTCATCCAATTATTAATCCCATTGTTATCTATAGCAATTTGCTCTTTGTAAATGCCATTCCTGTTCATTTTTCTAATGATGACTGCACCTTAAACAATTCATTATGAATCTATTTAGAAATTTTTGAGTTGTAACGAATTGCTTTCTTAGGATTTTCTCTAATATGCACACCATTTTATATTGTTTCTGAAAAAAGTGGATAGTAGGAAGTCTCTGCACAAGTAAACTCAAGAACAGAATTAGCAATAATCAATAAATTCATAATTGTGTATCACTGAAAAAAAGATACATTTTGGAAATTTTTCATCTTGCACTCATAAGCAAAATTCACAAGAAATACTAAAATCAAGGAAAAACAATATTCATACTGTATTTTCTGTGAATTGTCCTTATGAGAGCAACACAAAAGCTTTCACAAAATGTGTATTTTTTCAAATGTACTCAAGCTCTGTACAACAACATAGACCATAGAACAATACAGCGCAGTACAGGTCATTTGGCCCTCGATATTGTGCCGACCTTTTATCCTACTCTAAGATAAAGCGAACCTACATACCCTTCATTTTACTATCATCCATGTGCCTGTCTAAGAGTCGCTTAAATGTTTCTAATGTATCTGACTCTACTACCACTGCTGGCAGTACATTCCACACACCCACGACTCTTTGTGTAAAGAACTGACCTCAGACATTTCCCCTCAACCTTCCTCCAATTACCTGAAAATTATGCCCCCTTGTGATAGCCATTTCTGCCTGAGAAAATGTCTCTGATGACTATTGACTCTATCCATGCCTCTCATAATCTTGTCCACCTCTACTGAGTCGCCTCTTACTCTTAATAAAAGCAAATTACTGCGGATGCTGGAATCTGAAACCAAAAGAGAAAATGCTGGAAAATCTCAGCAGGTCTGGCAGCATCTGTAAGGAGAGAAAAGAGTTGGCGTTTCGAGTCTAACTGACCCTTTGTCAAAGCTTTGACAAAGAGTCAGTTAGACTCGAAACGCCAACTCTTTTCTCTCCTTACAGATGCTGCCAGACCTGCTGACATTTTCCAGCATTTTCTCTTCCGCCTCTTACCCTTCTTTGCTCCAATGAGAAAGGCCTTAGCTCCATCAACTTTTCTTCATAATAAATGCCCTCCAGTCCAGGCAGCGTCCTGGTAAATCTCTTTTGCAACCTCACTAAAGCTTCCACATCCTTCTTCTAATGGGTTGACCAGACCTGAACACAATATTACAGGTGTGGACTAAACAGGGTTCCATCGAGCTGCAGCATAACCTCGCGGCTCTTAAACTCAATCCCCCTGCTAATGAAAGCCAACATACCATATGCCTTCTTAACGACCCTATCAAAGTTGGGTGGCAACTTTGAGGGATCTATGGACATGGACCCCAAGATCCCCCTCTGTTCCTCCACACTGCCAAAAATCCTGCCTTTAACCCTGTAATCTGCATTCAAATTCAACCTTCCAAAATGAATCATTTCACACTTTTTCAGGTTGAACTCTATCTGTCACTTTCAGCCCGGTTCTGCATCCTGTCAATGTTCTGTTGGAACCAACAACATCCCTCCACACTATCCACAACTCCACCAAACTTCATGTAATCGCCAAGCTTCCTAACCCACCTTTCACTTCCTCATCGAAGTCATTTATAAAAGTCACAAAGAGCTGAGGTCCATGAAAAAATCCCTGCAGAACACCAATGGTCACTGAGCTCCAGGCTGAATACTTTCCATTTACTACAACCCTCTGTCTTCCATGGGCCAGCCAACACTGTATCCAGACAGCCAAATTTCCCTGTATCCCATGCCTCCGTACTTTCTGAATGAGCCTACCATGGGGAATCTTATCAAATACCTTGCTAAAATCCATTTACATCACATACACTGCTCTACCTTCATCAATGTCTTTTGTCACATCCTCAAAGACTTCAATAAGGCTTGTGCAGCACCATCTGCCCCTCACAAAACCATCTCTAATCAATTTATGGTTTTCCAAGTACTTATAAATCCTGTCTCTCAGAATCCTCTCTAATAACTTGCTCACTGGTCTGTAATTCCCAGGAATATTCTATTCCCTTTCTTGAACAAGGGAATAACATGTGCCAGCTTCCAATCATCTGGCACTACTCCACTGGACAGTGAGGATACGAAGATCATTGCCAAAGGTCCAGCAATCCCTTCCCTTTCTTCCTATAGTAACTCTGGGTATATTTCATCATCCCAGGGGACTTATCTATCCTTATGTTTTTCAAAATTTTCAGCACATCCATCTCCTTAACATCAACCTGTACGAGCATATTATCCTGTTTCATGCTGTCCTCATGAAAACAAGGTCCTTCTCAGTAGTGACTACTCAAGCAAAGTATTCATTAAGAACCTCCCCTACATCCTCCAACTCCAGGCACAAGTTCCCTCCACTATCCCTGATCGTCCCTACCCTCACTCTGGTCATTCTCTTGTTCCTCACATGTGTAGAATTCCTTAATCCTACTCGCTAAAGCTTTATCATGCCCCCCTCTAGTTCTCCTAAGTTCATTCTTCAGTTCCTTCCTGACTACCTTGTAACCCTCTAGAGCCCTGTCTGATCCTTGCCTCCTCAATCTTCCTCTTGACCAGATATTCCACATCCGTTGTCACCCAAGGTTGGTTCATGCTGCAATCCCTTCCTTGCCTCAGTGGGACAAACCTATCCAGCACTCGCAGCAAGTGCTCCTTAAACAACCTCCACATTTCTATCATGCATTTCCTTCAGAATATCTAAACCCAATTTAGGTACCCCAGTTCCTGCCTAATCGCATTGTAATTCTCCCCCCCCCCCCCCCCCAATTAAATACTTTCCCATACCATCTGCTCCTATCCCTCTCCATGACTATAGTAAAGTCAGGGAGTTGTGATCACTATCACCGAAATGTTTTGCCACTGAGAGATCTGACACCTGGCCTGGTATGTTACCAAGCACCAAATCCAATATGGCCTTCCCTCTAGTCAGCCTATCTACGTATTGAGTCAGGAATCCTTCCTGGACACACTTGACAAAAACTGCTTCATCCAAACTATTTGAATTAAGGAGGTTCCCCCAATCTGCTCCTCCATGTCCCTGTTGCTATTGGGGCGTCTTTAGGAAACTAAATGACTATTTGTAAACTCACCGTCATTTAAAATTGCTGTGTCAGGGTTTGGTGGCTATATTATACATACACATCTACTGAGTTTAGAAATTATCTGAACATTATTTAATTGCAAGCTTCTGCCCTCACAAATGTATATTTTAAGTTGTATTCATTTATTCACTCATTAATGAAGGCATTTTAACTAATCATGCTAAAAGCAAGCATATAAAAATTAATAGTTTAGATTATTCATTCAACATTGCAAGATGCTACAGTACAATAGATTTTAGTTTGACCTTCTGTATTATTCTGCCTCCAAAATCATTGTTGTCAACAGAATTCAAACAAATAATAATTATGTATCCTTTGCTCCAGCACAACCATGCAAATATTATTCCTGACTGTTTAGTACATTTATCAAATTCATATTGACCTGAAATGTTAACTACCTCTCTCCAACAGGAATTATCTCTGTTGTCTCCTGTCTAGCCAGTAGGTCATAGTTGATTTTATGAAACTTGGGAACAGATCATTTTTTCATTTCTTTTCTTATGTGGCTTGAGAGACTTTAGAATGCAATTGGCAAATGATTACACACTCAGAAAATGCGATGTTTGTCATTTATATAAATGATTTAGATGAACATACAGAAGGCATGGTTAGGAATTTTGCAAATGACATCAATATGGATGGTATAGCGGACAGTGAAGAAGATTATCTACAGTTACAGAGAGATCTTGATCAACTAGGTTATCAGATTGTGGAGTTTAATTTGGATAAACGCAAGGCATTGCATTTTGGTAAAACAAATAAGGAGATGTCTTATACAGTTACAAGTACAGTCTTGGGTAGTGTTGTAAGACAGAGAGACCTTGGGGTTCAGGTACATAATTCTTCGAAATTTGCATCACGTTAGACAGGGTGGCTATGAAGGCAGTTAGCAAACTTATGTTCATTGCTCAGACCTTTGAGTATAGGAGTTGGGAAGTTACATTGAGGTTGTACAGGACATTGGTGAGGCCCCTTCGAGAGTAATGTGTCCAATTCTGGGTGCACTGATAAGATATTATAGTAAGTATATTATCAAACTGAAGAGAGTTCAGAAAGATTTACCAGGATGTTGCCAGAAATGCAATTTTGAACTATAATTGGAGGCTGGATAGGCTGCTGGGACTTCCTTCATTCGAGCATAGGAGATTGAGGGGTGACATTTTAGAGGTTTTTAAAATTATGATGGGTATAGATAAGGTGAATGGCAGGTACCTTTTCCCCCTAGTGGAGGATTTCAAGACTGGGGGCATATTTCTAAAGTGAGAGGAGAAAGATTTGAAAAGGACATGAGTGGCAAAACTTTTACACAGAGAGTGATTCATGTACGGAATAATCTTCCAGAGAAAATGATGGATGTGGGTACAGTTGGAACATTTAAAGGACATGTGAATAACTACATGAATAAAAAAGGTTTAGAAGGGTGTGGGCCATTTGCAGGCAGGTAGGACTAGTTTAGTTTGGGATTATGGTCACCATGGACTGATTGGAACAAAGGGTCTGTTTCTGTGCTGTATAACTATGTCTCAGATATTCTAGTGCTTTTCATAACGTGAAATCTTTGATTATGGAATGGGAATTAAAACATAAATCTATGTATGCAATGTTTTTGTGCCAGAAAAATGAAGATAAAGTATATCTTTCTGCCTTTCCATTTTCCCCTCAGTTAGTTATGACATTTATGACAGATATGACATTTCCCTTCATTAGCACATGGGATGTGTTAACATCTTCTAGATTGGTTCTTCATGTATCACCCCAGAAAAGTCTAATTGTTTCAAAAGACACCCATATTTTCTAATCAGTACTAATGGCATTCACAAAAATATAAGAAGTATGAGATCTCATTTGATGTATTAAGTCCCTTCCTCTGATTGACCACATGAAATCTGTACTATCTTGGACTCATTGAAAATTCTCTGACAGTTTTTCATAACCTCTAAACCATATCAAAGGAACCTCTATTAAAACTTGCATTTTATAGTTTGCTGAAAATTGCTATTAGCAATAGTAGTTGGCATATTTGCAATGAATATAATAGCCTCCTTGTGCATAGTAAATTTCTATGCTTCTATAAATACTTAAATGATAATATTGTATCATAGATTTTCCATAATATTCCAAAAGTGATCTCATAAATCAAATGTACAGGTTTCAATTCTTAGAATCACAGCAAGATTACAGTACAGAAGAGACCATTTAATCCATCAATTCTGTGCTGGCTTTCTGCAAGAGCATCACAGCTAGTCCAAATCATTGTCTTTTACTTGGATTTTTTTCTCCTTCAAGTATTTTTCTAATTTCCTCTTGAAATCTATGAATGAATTTGCCTCCACCACTCTTTCAAACAGTGCATTGCACATCATACCCAGCTGCTCAACAAACAGCTTTTCTCCACTGGTTGGAGTCATACCTGGCACATCGGAAAATGGTTGTTGTTGGTGGAAGTCAGTCATCTCAGCTGCAGGACTTCCTCATTGTAGTGTCAAAGGCCAACCATCTTCAGCTGCTTCATCAATGGTCTTCCCTCCATCAAAAGATCAGAAGTCAGGACATTCACCAATTATTGTGCAATGTTCAGAGTTTAGAGGGAGATGGACCATGTACAGACAGATGGGATTAGTTTATAATGGCATCAAGGTCAGCACATAGTGGGCCAAATTGCCCACACCTGTCCTGTACTGTTCTATGTTCAGCACCATTCACGACTTCTCAAATACTGAAGCAGTCCATGTCCAAATCCAGCAAGATCTGAGCAATATTCAGGCTTGACTGACAAGTGGCAAGTAATATTTGCCCCACACAAATGGCAAGAAATGACCATTTAACAAGTGGAAATCGAATCATCTGCCCCTTGGCAGTGCCATTACTGAATTGCCATTGACCAGTTGCCATTGACCAGAAACTAAACTGGACTAGCAATATAAATAACAAGAACACGTCAGAGGCTAGGCATACTGCAATGAGTATCTCACCTCCTGAGGATCCAAAGCTTGTTCACTATCTACAAGGTACAAGTCAGAAGTGTGATGAAATAATCCATGTTTCCCTAGATGAGTTCAGCTCTAACACACTCAAGAAGCTTAACACCATCCAGGAAAAATCAGCCTGTTTGATTGGTATGACATCCACAAACATTAAGTCAAAACATAATCAATGCTCATCGCAGCAGTGTGTATTATCTTTAAGGAACACTGCGAAATTCACCAAAGATCCTTCGACAGAACCTTCTAAACCCATGACCACTACTATCTGGAAGGATAAGGACAACAGATACATGTTGCTCTTCAAGCCACTTACCATTCTGACTTGGAAATATACCACCACTACTTCAATGTTGCTGGGTCAAAATCCTGGAATTCCCTCTGTAAGGGAGTTGTGGGTCTATCTACAGGACACGGACTACAGTGATTTAATAAGGCAGTTCACTATCACCTTCTTAAGAGCATCTGAGCATAAGCAATAAAAGCTGGGTAGTCAGCATTGCCCACACCTCCATTTTCTCTGGTTGTCTTTGGCTTTTTAGCCAATCGTTTGGCTCTTTTGCTAATCATTTACAAACATCTGTATACCTGGTCCTAGATTGCTATGCAACAGAAACAGTTTATATCTACTAAAGGTGTACAGCTCATGATCTTGAATACCCCTATCAAATCCCCTTTCAACCTCCTCTACTCCAGAATGATGCATCCCAGCTTCTCCAATCAACTCATATGGAACATCTTGTTTCAACTCATTTGCAATTACTGGGAACTATGTTTATCTCAGTCTTACTATTTTCAATAAAAAGTATATATGAATAGCCCATTGTACATGTGTCCTTTTTGGCTAAATTTACCGCTCAGTGTAAACTATCCCACTATGCTACTCGTTCACACAACTTAACTGTACAATTTTACACTTATCTCAGACATTATAGCTTTGGCTGGTACCATAATTAATAATTCACAAAATTTTGTTAAGGCAAATTCACTTTCTTACTTTAATAAAGACACTAGTTTTAAGAAGATTTCAATTTTCACCACTTCCTGAATCACAGAGGGAACACTTCCTGTTCTGAGATTAGAAAAACATTTGCAAACTTTAAATATCCTTAATTGTAATTTATCAGTAATGACAATTCAGCCCAGGATTCTTGCATTTAATTAAACATTTTACTGAACTAAAAAATGTACAAAGTTCTATTACTTGGATTATATGTGATGAGATTTAATCATCAGCAGCTTTATAATGAGTCAGTTCAAGTGTATAGAATAACAGAAGCATCTTTAGCTAATTCAAATCCAGAGGCTTTTATTCACTGCTATGTAAGATGAAAATTGTATGGCTTTCTTCAGTAACTACAACCTTTCTATGCCATGAATGTTCTGTGATTCTATGATTTTAGAAACATTGCATGTAGTTTTCAAAGTGTAGCAGGCAACAGATTCTATTTCTGTCATAACATTGAACATTTTTTTTCAAAATTCTTCCATTATTTCATGAAAACTCAGAGGATTGATCAAAAGAAATTTCCCACAATATTTTTGATTTTTTTTACACAAAATTTCTGTCCTATTTATCATGCAACTTCAAACATCAGCAAGAAAGGGCCTTGATATGTTTTCTATGGCACTTTGTTACGTCACAAAGTACATCTAGAAGGCTTCCTGGGATTTCCTGTGAAATTGTGCCCCTATTAACCGGAGCAACCTCATTCCACCTTTATCATCAAACCAGGAGATCAACCCAGAGTAATTAGAAGTGTAGGAGAGGACATCATATGGAGCTCCAAGTATACATAAAACATATAATGAGGCTACAAAACACAATTACATGCTCTGGGTTCAATTCCACCCTTGGGTGACTGTCTGGGTGAAGTTTAGGAGTCCTGATGAATTGTTATGCCTGAAACATAGACTGTCTTGCTCTTCGGATGCTGCCTGACCTGCTTTGCTTTTTCCAGCACCACATTTATCAACTCTGACTCTCCAGCATCTGCAATCCTCACTATCTCCTGGAATTACATGCCAGACAGTGAAAGCTATCTGTGCTAGACAGAGCTAAGTGATTCCATAGATATGATCTAAGCTGTGGAATCCAGCCATGTCCAGTTATTTTCCATTATTACAAGTTAACAATTTGCTCCGTATATATCTCCATTCTCAATAATGGAATGGCCCAAAATATCAATGTGAAAGACAAGATTGAAGCATTTACACTAATCTTCAGCCAGGAGTGCCAAGTGGATGATCCATCACAACCTCGTCATGAGGTGCCCCACATTACAGATATCAGCAATTTAGTTCATTTCAAATGAAATCCAGAAACGACTGAAGGCATTGGATACCATTACAACATCCCATACAATACTGACAGCCTGTGCTCTGGAATTTGTAATTCTGTTCCACTCCTCACACCTCTCACCAGCATATCAAGAAAAGCATCTTTCAAATAGAGCACAGCCTTCGTACATCCCATATCTACTTTCACATTTTTTTCTCCTCTTACTTCAAACTCCAAAATCCCACAAGTTCCTTATTTGGGTTGGTCCATTAAAAACTGCTGCTGACATTGCATCGTGCATGTCTGCTATGCAATTAGGAACATAGGAAGAACAGTAGGCCATTTAGCTCATCATGGTTGATCACTAATTATGCAAATATCTCAATGTTAATACAAAGCAGGTCAATCTCTCTGATCCAGAAAAGAAACAGTTAATATTTCATTCCTTCATAAAGTGCATTGTTAAAGATTTTTAAATGCATTCTTTTCTTTCTGTATTGTTTGTTTCTGTATCTGTTATTTTGATCTTCCTTGGCCTATTAGACCTTTTGTATCTGACTTAACTCCAACTCAGCCTCTTTCCCCATTTTTCCTTCTAAATCCTTTAAATTTGAGATTGTTGGCCCTGCTGCTAACTGAAGTCCTAGGTGCCCCATTGCTCTTGCCATGTTGTGATCAACTTACACCTTCAATAAGTTATGCTGCAGTATAGAAATATAGGAACTGAAGCAGGCCATGCAGCCCACTGAGCCTGCCACACCATTCAATAGAAGCATGGCTGATCAAACACTTCACTGCATCTTACGCAGCCCATTTCCATAACCCTTTAAGCCTATGGGAATCAGAAACCAATTCAGTATCTACCTTAAACATACTCAAAGGCTAAGCTTCCACAGCCCTCTGTAGTAAAGCAGTCCAAACGTCCACAATCCTTGGAGTAAAACAAAAAATGTCCTCATCTCGGACCTGCATAGCATCCCACTTATTTTTAAATTGTGCCCTCTGGTCCTAGACTCCGAACCAGGGAAATCTTACGTGCATGCACTATATCCATCCCTCTAAGTTTCAATGAGACTATCTCTCATTTTTTGAAACTCTAGAGACTACATGCCCAGTCTCTCTTCATAGAACAGTCCTGCCATTCAGGGAGCAAATCTGATGAGTCTTTGTTGCACTCCATCTATGGCAATAATATCTTTCATGAGATAAAAAGATCAAAGCTACACACAGTATTCAAGGTGTGGTCTAACCAAAAACCAATACGGTTGACGCAAGACTTTCTTATTCCCATTCTCAAATCCTCTTGCAATAAAGACTAACATTTCATTAGCCTTCCTAATAGTTTATCTCACCCACATGTCAGCCTTCAGTAATTTATCAACAGGACACTAGATTCCTTAGTACATTTACATTTTCTAACTTTTACCATTTAAGAAATACTCTGCACAACTGTTTCTCCTACAAAGTGCATAACCTCACATTTTTTGATATAATATTCCATCATGTTCTTGCCCACTCATTGAGGCCATCCTAATCCTCCTGAAGCCAGTTTACATATTCTTCACTACACAAATTCCCACTTAAATTTGTGCCATTTACAAATTTGGAATTATTATATTTCACCCCCATGTCCAAGTCATTGATATATTTTGTGAATTGTGGAGGCCCAAGTATTGATCTTTGTGGTACTCGATTAGTCACAATCTACCAATGATAATTTACTTCTCCTCTCTGTTTATTGTGTGTTAGCCAATCCTTAATCCATGCCAATACATTACCTTCAATTCCATGTGCTTTAATATTTCTAATTTACTTCCAGTGGAGGCCTATGCATACTCAAATTTCCAGAAAGCTTTTTACAATGTCAACCAGCTCTCACTTTTCAATTTTGTTAGCAGAATAAGACCATAAGACACAGGAGCAGAAATGAGGTAATTCAGCCCATTCAACTTGCTCTGCCATTAAATCATGGCTGATAAATCTTTCAACCCCATTCTCCCGTTTTGATCCCCTTGACAATCTAGAACCTATCTATCTCTGTCTTAAATATACTCAAGGCTTCCACACCTTCAGAAAACTTCAACAAGTTCTTCAAATATGATTTCTGATTCACAAAACCGTGCTGACTATGCCACAATCAGATCATTACCATCTACAAGTCTATTCATCCCATCCTTTATACTAGATTGTAGAATTTTATCTACTACCGATGTAAGGCTAACAGATTATATTTCCTGGTTTTTGTAAATATCGAGGTGACAGCTACCACCTTTCAATCCATAGGAATCATTCCAGATCTGTAGATTTTGTAAGATAATCACCAGTACATCAATGATCGCTATAGCTACCTCCTTTAACACACTGGGATGCAAACTATCAGGTTCTGGGAATTTATCAACCTTCAACTCCATTAATTTGTTGTGCACAATATTCTTACTAATATTAATTACCTTCAACTCAGCATTCTCCCGAGCCACTTGGATCTCTAATGCTGGATGCTTTATGTTTCTTCCTCAGTGAAAACAGACATTTAACTCCTCTACTATTTCCCTACTCACCATTCTTGATCAGTAGGGAAATCAGGGATTACAGGGAAAGGGCAAAAAAGTGGACTTGAGGAAGATTAGATTAGCCATGATCAAAAAGCTTTTACAGTACATGTTTATGTTTCTTGCTAGATTGCATTCACATTCTTTATTCCCTTTTCTTATTCCCTTGGTTTTCCTTTGCTATATTCTAAAAACCTCCAGATTTAAAGGTATTTCTGGCAACGTTTCCTTTTAATTTTATACAATGTTGAACTTCTTTTGTTAGCCACAGTTGACTAACCTGCTTAGATTTTTGTTTCTTGAAGGAATGATTAGTTGCTGTAAGTCATATAACAACTCTTTAAAGACTGTCCATTGCCTATGTACAGTCATGCCTTTTAATGTATTTTCCAATCTACCTCAGCCAATTTGTGACTTCATAATTTTTTTAAATGTAAATTTAACAACCTTGCTTCAGATTGAACTACCTCACTTTCAAACATAATGTGAAACTCTACCATATTGTGGTCACTCATCCCTAAAAAGTTCTTTTACAGCAAGATTGGTTAATAGTCCTGTTCCATTGCATCATTCCAGATCTAAAATAGCAGGTCATCTAGTTGACTCTTCAACATATGCTCTAGAAAATCATCCCTAACCCACTCCAGAAACTCATTCTCCACAGCTTTAGTACTCAGTTGGTTAACCCAATCTGTATGTAGATTGGAGTCATCCACGATTACTGTATTGCCATGCATCAGGCTTCTCTCATCTGATTAGCTGAACTCCTTTTTGTCTGTCCTTCTTAAACTTTGAACATACTTGAATTTTTAGTCCCTAGTTCAGTGACCCATGAAGCTATGCTTCTGAGGTAGCAACTAGTTCACGTCCACATGTCTCTATGTCTCTGGATCATATCATCTACTTTGTTGTGAATGCTGCATGCATTCAGGTAGTATGCCCTTAACTTTGTTTTTTTTGACATAATTCCACATTTGAAGCATACTTAATACTCTCCCTTGTTTCTCCTGTATTTTAGTCTTGCCAGCATCTTTTTGACTTCCTCTTACTAGTTTTACTTCATTCCAGATTGGGTTATTGCGCAACTCCCTATTCTCCTGACAAACTAGGTGCTCCCCACCTGCACCAACAGCAACAGCATTAGCAAAGCCCTCTGTAAGGATATCAGCCCCAGACCCATTAGGATGTGAAACATTCAGCTGTACAGATCCCACCTGCCCCAGTACCAGTTCTAATTCATCAGAAATATGATGCCCTTCTTTCTATGCTAGTTCTATAGCCACATATTCAATCAATTAATCCTCCTGTTCTTATTTTCACCAGCACATTATTATTAAATTATCATTTTTGATGTACTGTCTTTTATTTCCATAGAACATAGAACAGTACAGCACAGTACTAGCCCTTCAGCCCTCGATATTGTGCTGACCTTTTATCTTACTCTAAGATCAAAGTAACCAACATACCCTACTATCATCCATGTGCCTATCCAAGAGTCACTTAAATGTCCCTAATGTATCTGATTCTACTACCACTGCTGGTATTCCAAGAACCCACCATTCTCTGTGTAAAGAACCTACCTCTGACATCTCCCCTAAACTTTCCTCCAGTCACCTTAAAATTATGCCCCGTTGTGATAGCCATTTCCACCCTGGGAAACAGTCTCTGGCAATCCACGCTACCTATGCCTCTCATAGCTTATACATCTTTATCAAGTCACCTCTCATCCTTCTTTGCTCCAATGAGACAAGCCTGAGCTTCGTCATCCTTTCTTCATAAGACATGCCCTCCAGTCCAGGCAGCATCCTGGTAAATGTCCTCTGCACCCTCATTAAAGTTTTCACATACTTCCTATAATGAGGCAACCAGAACTGAACACAATATTCCAAGTGTGGTCTAACCAGAACTTTATAAAGTTGCAGCATAACCTCATGGCTCTTAAACTCAATCCCCTTGCTAGTGAAAGTCAACGCACCATACTTCTTCTTAACAACCTTATCAACTGAGTGGCAACTTTGAGGGATCTATGGATGTGGACCCCAAGATCGTTCTGTTCCTCCACACTGCCAAAAATCCTGCCTTTAACCCTGCAATCTGCATTCAAATTCGACCTTACAAAATTAATCACTTCACACTTTTCCAGGTTGAAATTTATCTGCCACTTATCAGCCCAGTTCTGCTTCCTGACAATGTCCCATTGCAACCTACAACTGCCCTCCACACTATCCACAACTCAACCAAACTTCATGTCATCAGCAACTTACTAACCTTATCCAAGTCATTTATAAAATCACAAAGGGGTCCCAGAACAGATCCCTGTGGAACGCCACTGGTCACCAAGCTCCAGGCTGAATACTTTGCATCTACAACCACTCTCTGTCTTTATGGGCCAGCCAATTTTGTATCCAGATAGCAAATTTCCTTGTATCCCATGCCTCCATACTTTCTGAATGAGCCTACCATGGGGAATCTTATCAAACGCTAAGATCCATGTACACCACATCCACGCCTCTACCTTCATCAATGTGTTTTGTCACATCCTCAAGGAATTCAATAAGGCTCCTGACTCCCTGAAATCTGCTTCAGGACCTTATCCCACTTCCTCCCGACATTGATAGTTGGTGCCAAACAGTGATTCTTGTTAAAAGTCTTCTGACAGTTCCACAGTACCTACTTCTGAATTTCGCATTCTATATTAACACCTTCAAACTAATTTCAGAGTTTTGGAACAAGCTTTCAAGTTTGCTAATTCACCATGTACAGGGCTTTGAGTTTCTTTTCTGCTTCAGTAATCAGAATTGAATGTAAGTTTTATGTCATAGCTGAAAGCAGAGCACTTTGTAGCTTCAATGTCTTGACTCCGGACTGCTACTAAAGTGTATCAATTTTACATAATAGGTCAGCATTTGGTTAGTTAGTTGAACCTGCATTTCAATAACTGGACACAGTTTTATTTCAGTTTATTATTTAATCCCAGCATATTGGAATCTGAGCCAGATACTTAGGGTTCAACTAGCACTGTGATGGCCACAGAAGCTATATTCCTAATGTGGCCAAACAGATTGATTATTAACTTTCTGATACAACTGGTGGCAAATGGTAAAAATGGGAAAGTATCTTGGTCAGCCACTTTGTAAAATGTATGGCAAACCATTGTGATATGTGGCCAAGCATCATTATGGACCAATAAAGATCAAAGGGAGATCCATGGTATCCAACATCCCCTTATGGCTTACACTTAAAGAGAGAGGTTATCAATCCCCAACTATTCCAGCTTCTATCCTGTCCAGTTAATTACTCTGTTCCTTATTTATTATTCCAAGATTTCCAACTAGTTAAGTGTCTTGCTTCACCTCTTCCTCTCATCTACCAAGTAAAAGCTTCCCCGTCCTAGCCCTGTTGGTATGCTGTCCTCTGTTTTATCTTGTCCATGAGACCCATTTCATGCTCCCTTGACGCTATTCTAACTATGCTGTTGACCAGCCAAATTATCCTTCTTGTACCCATGCTGGTTAACAGTATAAATGATTTATTCTCCACCTTTCATAATATGGTAAGGACCGTACTAGCGAGTTTTGAGAAGATTTGTAGCTCAGGTTGACTTTTTGAATGTAGGTTTGTTCACTGAACTGGAAGGTTCGTTTTCAGACGTTTTGTCATCATACTAGGTAACATCTTCAGTGAGCCTCCAGATGAAACCCAAGGAAACCAAAACATAGAAATCAAAAGCAGGCGATACCACCAGTGCTTCATCCGGAGACTCACTGAAGATGTTACCTAGTATGGTGATGAAACATCTGAAAAAGAACCTTTCAGCTCAGTGAGCTATCTACATCCAATTATTTTGTTATATTTATTGAGGGATAAAGATTGCCCAGAGCACTAGGGTTTATGCCCCTGCTCTTTGAAAACAGTGCCATGGAATCTTTTACATCCACCCAAATAGGAGTCTTAGTGTAATACCTAATCTGGAAAATAGCACTCTTGAAAGTGTAGAATCCTTTCAGAATGCACTGGCATGTCAGACTTGATGTTTATGCTCAAGTCCTTGAACCAAACCTTCTGACTCTGAAGTAAGGGTATTACCACATTTGTTACCTTAAAGAGTAATACTCTGGTCATCAATTCATTTTCCTCGTCTTCCACTATTTCAGTTTAAATCAGGTTGTTTGCAACCTCAGAACTCTATTTAATCCTGAGCTAAGTTATTAACCCAAATCCTCTCCATCACAAAGATTACCAAATTCTATCTCCAATCACATGATTCTGTCTTTCTACCATAGAAACTGTGGTACCTATGTAGTGATGGTGCTTGTATGATATTTTTGGGAAGGGAGATTCATCAGTGATGAAGGAATGGTGACATATTTCCAAATGAGGATGGTGTGTCATTTGGGACAAATTGCAGGCAGTGGTGTTCCTGTATACCTGCTATCATAGCCTTTTCAGGTACTATGGGAGATGTTTTCAAAGAAGCTTTGATAAGAAGTTCCTGCAATGCGTCTCATAGAATGTTCACACCGCTATCACAGTGTGCCAGTGATAGAGAGCGTGAATATTTAGGGTAGTAATTGAGTCAGGAATATATCAGGTGGTTTAGATATGATAGTGTGAAGCTTTGATTGCTGTTGGAGCTGCAATCATACAGAAATTAGAGTTTTCCATCCACTCACACCTTGTACCTTGTAGACAGGGAGTCTGTAGGTGAGAAACTTGTCACAGAATGCCCAGTCTCTGATCTGTTCTTGCAGCCACAAGATGCTTGTAGCTGATCCAGCTTAGTATCTGCTCAATTGTCATCCCAGGATGTTGATGCTGGGGAATTTGACAATTGTAGTGCTGCTGAATGTCAAGGAGAGATTATAAGATTCTCTCTTGTGGAAATAATTTGTTGCCTGGCACTTGTGCAATACAAATATTACTTGTCATTTATCAACTCAACTCTGATTATTATCCAGACCTTCATATAAGTTAGCATGGACTGTTCTGCTATCTGAGCGAATTGCAAATGGCACTGAACACAGTGCGACAATTACTGTAAACTTCAATTCTGACCTAATGATTGTAAGAGGATCATTGACAAAGCACCTGAAGATTGGTGGAACCAGGACATACTGCTCTGAGGAACCCTTACGGAGATGTCCTGAACTGACATTATTGGCCTCTGATAGCCATAATTACTCCACTGTGGTAGTCTTGATGACAACCAAAGGTTACTCCCACCTGTCAACTATCATTCATGATATCTGATGGCACACTCAGTGAAATGATACATTGATTTCAAAGGCAGTTTTTTCACCTCACCTCTCGAAATCAGGGTTTTTTTTAGCTAGTTGAATCAAGGTTGTTATAAGGTCTGGAGTTAAGCAGTCTTGACAGAATCCAAATTGAACTTACATATGTTGCTTGTTGGGGAATACGAATATCACTTAATAGTGTCATTGATATCTTCTTTACATTTTCTAATCCACCTGTTCAGAGATGCTATGGTACATTCCTGGAGCAAGTGAGGCTTGAACTGTGCCACAACAAGCCTTGACAGCCCCTTCTATTATTTTTCTGGTGTTAAAATGTATGTTGATGGGATGATAGTTGGTCAGATTGGATATATCCTGTGTTTTGTGGACAGAAGTGGTTGATCTTTCATTTTGTTGCATTGATGCTAGTGTTGTATTAGGATGTTATTCAGGCCTACAAACTTTCCTGTATCTTCCACACTTAGCCATTGTTAGATACCAAACAAAGTTAATAAAATTGGTTCAAGGTTGGCTTCTGTAATGATGGGCATCTCTGAATGGATCATCCATACAACATCTTTTGTCGAAAGTGTATGCAAAAGCTTCAGCCTTTTCATTTTCATTCACATGTTGAGTAAGACAAAAGATCATGGAGAAGTCTTCTCCTCCTATTAATTGTTTAGTTTTACATCACGATTCATGACTGAATATAGCAGAACTATGGAGCTTTTATCCAATCCTTTGCTTATGGAATCTCTTCGCTCCATGTGCGGAATGCTGCCTCCACTGAAGAACAAGTCAAATAACCTATGCAGTTGCTTCACCAGTTTGGAACTTCAATTTTAAGAACATCAGTTGATGCTCTGACTCACTGTTCTGCATGCCTTATTGAACCAGGGTCAGTCCGCTGATTTGTTGGAATAGGGGTGTGATGGAAAAACCAAGCTTCCAGATTGTGCCCACCAATTAATTCCCCTGTACAACAGCAGAACATTATGTGATTGCATAAAATGTTCATGTGCAAAAAATACCAACAACAGTTTCTCATGTTACGCTGAATATTTGCTGGAGCCTTCTTTGGACGAAAGATGCTAACATTTATTGCAAATTACATCTGAAAAGTATAGCACAGAATATGTAATGCCATAAATGTGTTCACTTCAAAACTTCTGTGTCTTAGAATCTGAAAGGGATGTGATGTATCAAAATTTGAAGCCATATTTTCATTTGTGTTTTATGAAATAATACCACAAAAACGACTGAATTTGTGCAATGTCAGGTGTTATCAGGTAATTTTAATAATGCTGTGGGTTCAGAAATACTTTATTCATTGGATACAAGAGGAACAAGTCCTGTTTAGTTAAACTTAGCAATATAGACTTCATGACCATTGTATATGCATTGCAAAACTCATCAGGAAGAATACTTGGGCAATGAATGCATTATGCATTAAAACATAAAAGTTGCACATTTTTAGAAGATTTGTAGCTCAGGTTGAGGTTCTGGATTAGGTTTGCTTACTGAGGAAATGACATCACCAACCCAAGGAACCTAATTACATAAATAAAAAGTGGACCATACCACCAGTGCTTCATCTTGAGGCTCATTGATGATGTTACCGAGTATGGTGATGAAAAAAATCTGAAACTGAACCTTCCAGCTCAGTGAACAATCCTACATCCATAAAATTAGCACATTCAATAAACTATAGAAATGATTTATCATAGATAATAACATTATTCACATGCAATTTTCCCATGATACAAATATGTGAAGCATAAATCTGGATTCTGTTCTCCACTTTAAATGGTTCAACTTAAGCTTGTGTAAAGTATCACTATGGGCAATTTTGTATACAAATAAGAAGTAATGTATTTTGCTAAAGTAGTGATTATGTTTGTGGTTTTTGAAGTTTATCAGATTTACAAAACATTGCTTAAAATTGGTTTATGGATGTTAATAAAAAGTATAATTTGCAACTGGCGGAAATCCAAAGCAAGAAAGTGCTGGCAGCATTTAACAAGTCAGAGAACACCTCAGATTTGAAGGAAATTAATTGGTCTTGTACTTCTGTAGATGACTCCTTTTTTTTTCCTAGAATGGTTATTAATTTTAAAGAGTAATTCTTGGATTTTTACAGTCATTTTTGATTCAATACACTTTACTGAAGCTACTGGCTCAAATGAGTTTCAGAGCCCAAATATATCTACTATAAGTAGACTTAGTCAATAATTCAAGACACTACATTGATGAAATCCTTTCAACTTCCTATCTTAATTCAGTTCTCTTCAGGTTTCTAACTTGGTAATTCTTTCATGACTGTTTGCTAAATGTTTAATCTTAAATGCCTTTTAATACGTATTAAACAAAAAGTAAAAGGACAGAAGTACGAAGAAGAAAAACCTTCTTAAACATTCAAGTTTATGTTCAATTCAGAAAACTATTATTACAAGTGCAATGGGAAAGAGATTTTTCATTTTCTTTCATCATCATGATGTTCCACCCCAAGCTGCAAAATCGTTTTTGAGAGTTGACCAATCTAATCATGTGATGTTGGTTCCCCATCAGCTTTGTTGATATGTGTCTTTAGATGCATGTGACAGACACTTTAGAGAGAATGTTTTGTATCTTTAACGTATTGCAGACTCAATCTTTCCACAGTAAACAAGTTTAAAGCATTCAATAGCACTCTTAATTACCCACCCTTGACTGTACTCATGCTCATAGGACTTTAGCTGATCTGGGATAAGGGTAAATAATGTACCTGTGTTCTGGCTATCACTTCTCCACACCCATCACATCCTAAGGAGGGGAAGTGTTGCCTACAGTTTCATCCCTCTGCGCACGTGTACTGACTATTATATGGTTTCTGTTCATTTAAGAAGTGACTCGAGCTATCTTAATCCCTAATATTGGCACAACACACAGGACAAAACAGTGACAAAGCCCTTTTAAAAATATATTGTTCCTAGATCGAGCACAATTGCACAAATAAATCAGGTCTCCTGTTCACCAGCAAAATTGAATATAGTAGATTTTCAAGCTCCATTTATTTCCGTATTCTTAGCTGAACGGTTAACAGAATTATGTATCAAGAAACAACTGACTTTACATCTATAGCGACAACAGTCTGTAGGATGGTGAAAGTGTCTGGCACTTTACAAAATCTGAATGGAGACCCGCAATATTCCCTCCCTCTTGTCTCGATGTAACTGCTTGGATCTCTGCACCTGCCCAGCACCATCATTTTGATCGTGTTCCCACTCTTTGCTCAAAGAAAATCACCCAAATCTATCGTCCCCTCCCCCTTAATCTCCTCAACCGCACCCCACTCCCCCACACCTTTTTTTAAACGTATATGTACGAACATCATTAGTTGAATTACTGGTATATAGTGTATCAGAGAGGCGATACGCTGAAGAAACGGTCTGGGAGGTAAAATCAGAACATTAAAGCAACAAGCAATTTTGAGGGCGAGGAGGATGCATCTGACTTGAGATTTTGAGTAAGATGTTGGGTAGCCCGGCGAAGACGGGGACGCTGAAGCTGCTAAGGCAATGCAAAGCAACGCCGGAGCGTGGCGCCGGTTGAGCCCGGAATCCTGCAGCAGCTACAGGTGGCAGGAGGCAGCAGCCAACTGGGGAAAGGTCGACACATCAGAAGTGCCGCAACTTCTTCCAACCCTGCGCGCCCCCCTCTCTCCCTCACCCTGTCCAGACATACACGCTGGCAGAGCACGGAGTCGATCCGAGTTGCCAATTCAGCAACATTTCCACCCCCCCCCCCCCACCACCCCCTCCTCCGGTGTGTGATAAAAAAGATTGGCGAACGGGTCACGACTTTAAAGCCACTGCTAGCGGGAATGCAGCAACGACGGGAAGAGATCATTCTGCATTTCACAGTGCACAAGAAATCTTCACTGACAGCTAAAATCATCAACAAAGCAGTAGTGGGTAATAAATGCAGCAGTCCCCTCGTGTTTCCATGGGGATATTCTGATTTCTCTCTCCTTTTTTTAATAAAACCGCCATACAGACAGGCAGACAGACACCTCTGATTTAGGATTTGCCCGAAACGCTGTGGATAAAGAGCTGCACGACACAAAAGGAAGACTTGTCAGATTGTAGGGTATGGGTTGGATACATTTCACAGGTTAAAGCCTTCAAATTGACAGCCCCACTCGCTGGGTGCAGATTGCAACGTATTATTTTTAAAAAGAAGAGGACAAAAGTCAGCGATCAAACAATGAGGGTATTACTTACAGTTTTTCATTAAAATTCGGCGTGTTACTGTATCGTTTTCTCAAGCACATCCGTTTTTTTTTATAAAGTCAGATCGACACCCAGGGCGGCTGGCGGAGATGGGCTGCGCATGCGTGTCCCAGCCGGCTGCCTTCCTCGCAGTTTCACTGCTACGTCAAGGAGCCTCAGTCGAGAAGCAGATGCTCAAACAAGCTTTCCCCAGGTCTCCCTCCTTCAGCTGCTTGTCTCACGCCTCCTGTCAACCGCATGCAGCAAACTGGCGTTCCACACTCAGTGCTGGGTGCATTAGAACACAGTCCCCAAACAGGACCAGGCATGCCCAGTGCTCCGTTCCAGTGTTTTCAGAGATTTAAGGAAAGGAGATAACAGGATCTTGTGTGGAGCTCCACATTTCAGACAAGGGGAGCATTCTGGCCCTTGGTGGACGATGCGTTATCTCGAAACCGATTGGAGGCAAAATATGTTCGATTTTGTAAATGATGTTGACCAATGAAGTCCAGAGAAGGGCTTCATCCGGATTCTTTGCTATGGGAATCCAGAGATACACCGGAAGAAACATAAAAACTAGGAGCAGGCTATTCGGCCTATTTAACCTGCTTTGTCATTCTATACGAATGTAGCTGATTCACTATCCCAACGCCAAATTTCCACTGTCTCCACTCCCCTCGATGCCTTCAGTATCTAAAAACTTTAGTATGTACGACTTAAAAGATCAAAAAGCTCATCAGAAGTAAAGCCGATGTTTTAAATACCATGTTGACATATTTGAAAATACACAAATCGACAAGTATAGATTGCCCTTCTCTGCGCCCCGGTATTTATTTACCTCAGGCGTCCCATTTCATTTGAACAGAAATATAAACAATTCTAAAAATGTCAGAGCTATTACAACTGGATCGATAAAGGACTAAACAGTCCATTCAACGATTTATAAACCTGTCAGCTAGCGATATAATTAACGATGCACTTACAGTCTGCAAGTTTATTGTAGAGGATTCCCAGCAAGTCAGAACGTGGTGTGTGAAGTGAATGTTAATATCCAGACAGGATGGATTGAATAGGAGAATTAAGACTTTCTCCAACTGAGAATGTCCTGCAGAGTCTAGACTTCAGACTGGAGTTACAATATGTTTACAGCGCCCTGCTGAGCTAATCCACCCAATCGTTACAGTATCAATATGTATGTGTGCTGACTGGAATAGATCCTTGCAGGGAAAACTCAACTATACCGCTGTAATATAATTTCAATATCGTTATCTTACGTATATGTGCCACACTTTCTCAACACTCAATTACAGTGTTTAATTTAAATAATAGTGGTGCTGATTTTATGTGAACGAATCGACAGGAGGACAGGACGATGTACTCTTGTTGTTCTGTGCGAAAACATGATTCCAAGACTAGGCGTTGTAAAACAGTCTGATATTATCACCAATTTAGCGCAGAGTGTCAGCGATATCCACGAATAATCGTCTTTCAAGTTTTTAAAAAAAGCTCAGCTTCTGTCAAAATACAATGAATTTTCGTGTGTTGCGAGAACAAACAAAGTGTAATCTCTGAATTAACTCTGCATGCTTCAACTATTCCAGAAAGATGACTCACTCCCATTTTACCTAGCGTTTATCTTCTTCAATCATGTATCTGACTTCTTCCAATCAGCTACTGTTGACAGCACCAGAAACCCGCTGGAGTTCAGACATAAAACATCACGCTAAATTTAAATGTTAATGAATTGGTGTTTCGATCGACAAGAGCTTTAGATTTTAATTTGTATTATCTTCGGAACGTTAAGGTGTAAAATCGCATAGTAATTGGATCCCTCATGAAAGATTGCACACTATTTATACGTGTGTGTATTGTTCGTACATTTCAGGAAAGCATTCTTATTTATTGCTGTCCGTGTTCGCAAATAACGTTTAATATGTTTCAATTCATCGGAGTCGTTCCTACATCTTACCATTGGACACTAAATATCTGAAATAAATTCCAAATTCACTTAACAAATGTGCAAATTGTCATGACCGCACGGTCTGAAATCGCTTTTCTACTTTTAGACTCGCCGCTTTTTTTTGGTCTCAAAAGGTGGCGCCAGACACCGCTAGTAAATTCAGCGGGAATTAACCAGTTGAGTGTGTGTGTGTGTGTGTATGCAAGGGGTGGGTCGGGGCATATGTCTCTGTGTGTGTGGTACGTATTTGGGAGTGTGAGGGTGTGTGTTGCTAGGGGAGGTGACATGGTGCGGGTGGGTCCTGAGGGAGTGTATGCGGCTTGGGGTGGGGAATGTATATATGAGTGGGGAGAAATTGGTGTACAGAGTGATAGAGTGTTTGGAGGAGAGGGAGTAATGCTAGCACGGATAGTAGCTTTCTCTTTCTGCGTGGGGAAGATATTAGAACATAAAAACAAGATTAGCCCCTATGCCAGTTCTGTCATTCACTGAGATCAAAGCTGATCTGTGACCTAACTCTCTGATCCATATCCATGTTATTATATTCTGTCATATCTTTGGATAAAAGAAAATATCAACATCAGATTAAAGTTAAAAACTGATATAGAATTAATTACAGTTAATGGAAGAATATTTCCATAAACGTCCACCATTTGTATAGAAGTATTTCCTACTTTTATTCCTGAATACACTAATTCAAATCTTTACACCACACTCAAGCCCTGGACTGCCCACGCTGCACAGATAGATTTTCTGTGCCTAACTCATTGTTCTCTTAATATTGTGACAGCTTTGATCTAATCACCTTAGAGCTTAATCTTCTAAATTCTCAAATTTGCAACCTGGTTTGTGTAATCTCTTCCCATAATTCTTGGAGGCCAGTCACCATTCCGGTAAACATATACTGCACTCCCACCATGGTCAATATATCCTTCTTAGGGAATGTATTATCTGAAACTTCTTACAGTACTCCAGACGATTCTACCTCACGTGTTTGTAGTCTTCTCAATATAAAGACTATCATTTTGTTAACTAAAACTGATCATTTCTGTAGCTTTTTCTAATGTTTCAGTGATCTATGTACCTGGACACCCAAGTGTCTTTGAACTCCACAGTTTTAGTTTTTCCCTATTTAGAAAATATCCTATTCTCATTCAGTGCAAAGTAGATGACAACATGTTTGTTTATATTGAAATTCATTTGCCACAGATTTTTCCATTCCCTTAATCTATCAACATGTTTATAATTAAACAAAAAAGTTCTATAATTATATTCTGCCTAACTGCCTATCATTTTGTCATTGTTAAACTTGATTATGTGACATTCTATCCCCTCATCTAAACTGTTAATAAATAGTGAGTAGTCAAGAGAACAATATGGATCCTTGTAGGACATGACTAGTTTGCATCCTGTTAATTAGGTTAGTTGTTCAATTATCCCTACTCTCTGTCTCCTGCCAAGCAGTCAATTTCCTAAACAAGTCAATAATCTTGCCTTCAGTTCCTGGGCTTCAACTTCAGCTAAGCCTTCTGAAAATCCATGAAACAGTTGACGTGCACAATGTTTCCTACATTAGAACAGTGACTCCATTTCAGAAGCACTTCATTGGTTGTAAATCAACTTGAGACATACAGTCATAGAGTCATACAAGATGGATATAGACACTTTGGTCCAATTTATCTGCACCAAACAGGCATCCCAATCTGACCTAGTCCTATTTGCCAGCATTTGGCCCGTGTTTCTCTAAACACTTCCTATTCTTCTACCCATCCAGGTACCTTTTAAATATTGTAATTATACCTGCCTTCACCAATTCTTCTGGCAACTCGTTTCATACATGCATCACCATCTGCATGAAAAAATTACCCCTCAAATCCCTTTTAAATCTTTCCCCTCTCATCTTATACCTATGTCCTCTAGTTTTGGGCTCCCTGCCCAAGGAAAAGAAGCCCTGGCTATTCACCCTATCTTTGCCCCTCATGATTTATAAACCTCTATAAGATCACAACTCAGTTTCCAACACTCCAGGGAAAAAATCCCCAGCCTATTCAGCCTCTCCCCATAACTCAACCCTCCAGACCTAGCGACACCCTTGAAAATCTTTTCTGTACCCACTCAAGTTTAACAACATTCTTCCTATTGAAGGACAACCAAAATTGTACGTAATGTTCCAAAAGTAGCCTCACCAATGTTCTGTACAGGCATAATATAACATCCCAACTCCTGTTCTCAATGTAATGACCAATGAAGGCAAGCGTGCCAAATGCCTTCTTCACCACCCTGTTGATCTGTGACCCAACTTTCAAGGAACTATGAATCTCCACCCCTAGGTTTCTTTGTTTGCCAACACTCCCCAGGGTCCATAAGTGTAAAAGTCCTGCTCTGTTTTGCCTTACCAAAATGCAACACCTCATATTTCTCTAAATTAAACTCCATCTCTCATTCCTCGTCATATTAGCCCATCCGATCAAGGTCCCATTGTACTCTTTACTGTCCAATACACCTATTTTGGTGTAATCTGTTAACTTAGAACATAGAACATAGAACATAGAACAATACAGCACAGAACAGGCCCTTCGGCCCACGATGTTGTGCCGAACTTCTATCCTAGATTAAGCACCCATCCATGTACCTATCCAAATGCCACTTAAAGGTCGCCAATGAATCTGACTCTACCACTCCCTCGGGCAGCGCATTCCATGCCCCCACCACTCTCTGGGTAAAGAACCCACCCCTGACATCTCCCCTATACCTTCCACCCTTCACCTTAAATTTATGTCCCCTTGTAACACTCTGTTGTACCCGGGGAAAAAGTTTCTGACTGTCTACTCTATCTATTCCTCTGATCATCTTATAAACCTCTATCAAGTCACCCCTCATCCTTCGCCGTTCCAACGAGAAAAGGCCTAGCACTCTCAACCTATCCTCGTACGACCTACTCTCCATTCCAGGCAACATCCTGGTAAATCTTCTCTGCACCCTCTCCAAAGCTTCCACATCTTTCCTAAAGTGAGGCGACCAGAACTGCACACAGTACTCCAAATGTGGCCTAACCAAAGTCCTGTACAGCTGCAACATCACCTCACGACTCTTGAATTCAATCCCTCTGCTAATGAACGATAATACTCCATAGGCCTTCTTACAAACTCTATCCACCTGAGTGGCAACCTTCAAAGATCTATGTACATAGACCCCAAGATCCCTCTGTTCCTCCACCTGACCAAGAACCCTACCATTAACCCTGTATTCTGCATTCTTATTTGTTCTTCCAAAATGGACAACCTCACATTTGGCAGGGTTGAACTCCATCTGCCACTCCTCAGCCCAGCTCTGCATCATATCTAAGTCCCTCTGCAGCCGACAACAGCCCTCCTCACTGTCCACAACTCCACCTATCTTTGTATCATCTGCAAATTTACTGACCCACCCTTCGACTCCCTCCTCTAAGTCATTAATAAAAATTACAAACTTATTAACCATACTTCCCAAATTCACATCTAAATCATTTATATAAATAATGAAAAGCAGTGGATCCAGCACCGATTCTTGTGACACACCACCGGTTACAGCCTCCTAGACCGAAAAAGAACCCTCCACCTTCTGTCTCCTACCTTCAAGCCAACTTTGTATCCAATTGGCTAGCTCCCCCGGATCCAATGTGATCTAACCTTACTAACCAGTCCACCATACAGAATCTTGTCATGTGCTTTGGTGAAGTCCATATATACATTTACCACTCTGCCTTTATCAATCTTCTTTGTCACCTGTTCAAAACACTCAATCAAGTTGAATGAGACATGATTTCCCACACACAAAGCCATGCTGACTATCCCTAATCAGTCCTTGCCTTTCCAAATGCAGGTAAATCTGATGCCTCAGAATCTGCTTCAACAACTTACCCAACATTGACGTAAGGTTCATCAGTCTATAGTTCCCTGAGAGGGCTAGAGGATAAGATGCATGTTTGGTAGGATATGTATTGTGTGTATATTGTGTGCACATGTGTATTGTGTAGATGTATTGTGTGGTTGTGAAGACAAGCACATTAACCCTAGCATCTTGGAGGAGGCCAACATAGACAGCATCACTATCACCATAATTAAACAGCAACTCCAAGGGACCAACCATGTCATCTGAATGCCCAACTCCCACCTCCCAAAACAGGTACTTCCAGCTGAATGAAGGTCAGTGTGGCCCGGGTGGCTGAAAGAAACATTTCAAAGTAACATTTAGACCAACCTCAAGAAATTCTACATCAACATCAACCACTAGGAAGACATGGCAACAAACTATAATCACTGGAGAAACGTCATCCAGCAGAGAACTATATGCTGCAAAAATGATCTCTGTTGTGCTCCTTGGCTCCTGAGCAAGGAGAGACAGAACACCAGGAAGGCCCACCCACCACCACCTCAACCACTATTACCACCCACCAATGCCCAGAGTGCAATAGAATCTGTGGATCCAGGATTGGCCTCTTCAGCCATCTGAAGACCCACAAATAGATGCCCTTATGGAGGACAATCATACTCGACCCGAGTGATCACCCATATAAGTTGTGCACATACGCATACTTTGCATATTGTGTGCACATGTGTATGTATATTGTGTGTGTTTATGTGTATGTGCTGCATAATTTGTGTGTGGGATGGGTACTGTGTTGCTGTGTGGGGTGGATATACAGTAGGTGTATCAGTAGAGAGTGTGTATTATGTCTGTCTTGCAGGTGGGTTTTTTTGTGTGTTTGCACGTGCCCATGGTTTTTTTATGATGGGTGCATGTCTGGATATGTGGTGAGCGTTATGCATGTGTTAGAGTATGGGGTGAGTGTTTTTTGTGAATGAGTATAGGATGGATATTGGTTATAATTAATGACTGTTTTTGTGAGGTTTGTGTGTTTGTTGGAAGGTATGAGTATCGTGTGTATGGAAAATGCCTTGTATGTCTGTGCAGGTTGGATATTGTCTCTATGTATGTGTCTGGATGGGGAGTAAATGGCTGCATGGAATTGTGTGAACAGAATAATGCATGTTAGTGTGTGATAAATGGGGAGCTTTTGAGTGTGTGGAAGAGTTTGGATAGTGGATATGGCAACAGACAAAACTGATAGTGACTACACAGAAGGAATGATTTTAAAAAGAAGACATAAACAAAAACAAGTCCTAAGTGATTGCAGAATAAACTGGTTGACTACAGTAAGCATTGAGGTAAAGATGCCTCCAATACCTACACTTACTGTAAAGATTTACAAAGGATGGGAGCTTTTGATCAGCAACTACAATTGAATGACCTCGTGAGCTTACTAAATGTTTCTGTGACATGGCTCATTTTACCATGAAAAATCAAAGTTAAAAATAAATGTTGGCCTCAGGCCTGATGAAAAAGCTTTTTGTGTAAGTTGAAAGGATATAGTCTCTAATACCTTGTAATGTTAGACTCATGACTGCCTTCATATTCCATTTTAATCTGCAGATTTGCTTGTGCTATTAATTTGACAGTGCAGGGGATCCACACAGCCAGTTTGGTCATGGCTGGCGGGGGACTCACATTGAGACGAGCCAGAGAGTGCAGCGTCTTTTATTTCCATGCACTTGGATAGCACCCGGATCCAGAGTAGGCCAAATCAAGTTCAGCCCGGCACAAAGCTGAGTGACTGAGGCCCTGAACAGTCTTCTCACTGATTCCACTACATATTGTAAATTAAGAACCATAAGCTAAACCTGAGTGCCAACGATCTAGTCTTGTTATTGGCAAAGACTCCTTCCTGTTCTTTCATTTCCCACTTCTCTTTGTGCTGTCAGAGAATGTCAAAAAACAAAGCTGAAAGTCTCCCAAGTGACAGCAGTGGAACCAGCCAGAATAACCATTCCAGCTCCTCCACTCTCAGGTCCCTTCTCTCCCACTCACATTGTCCCTCCCATCATATAATCTGTCGCTGCAAAGAGAAGTCAGAGGAGAAGCTTTCATTGCAAGAGCTGGAGCATTGAGCATGGGAGAGACAGAATATATGATTGGGGAAGCAGCTTGGAAGATCTGCTATGTCTATGCTGTGTCAGCTGCTCCTCTAATCACAATTCTGTCATTACTTCCCTTTGAGAAGCTTTGTGGTTTTTCCTTTTATTCATTCCAAATATGTTGGCATCACTGGCCTTTCTATGGGCATTTGAGAGGGTGGCAGTGAGCTGCCTTCTTGGACATTGCAGTCCATGTGCTATAGGTAGAACCCCAATGCCTTTAAGGAGGGAAATTAGCTGACTTACAAGAATCAGTTGCCAGCTTCACTGACAGTTTGTAATTGCTGCTTCTGACATAAAATTTATGGTACGCTTTCAGTTCCGAGTTTTTATTAAAAGTCAGCAATTTTTGCTACCCTCAACCTTGATTGCTCCAAGGTGACAGGCTAGGTCATTTCTAGATTCTACAAATGCTGGAAGTGTCAGCCGAACAACACAATACTTCAGTAAAGGATGTCTAGGGCCTACATGGACAAGATGGAGGAACTATATATCCTTACCCTATCAAAATGAGAAATTATTAATGAGCAATCTAGAAACAAAACCAGGAAGTACAAATTAAAGTTGGAACTTAACATCAAATTAGCTGCAGAAAGCAAAATAAGGAAGAGAGAAAGTTGAACTGGAGAGTGATAAAAGAGGCAAGAGAAAGTAAGTCTACTAGCTTCATTTAGAATCCCTACAGTGTGGAAACAGCCCATCTAGCCCACACTGACCTTTCATACAGCACCCCAGCCAGACCCATTCCCCATAACCTTTTCCTGTAACCCTACATTTCCCATGGCTAATCTACCTGGACACTATGGGCAATTCAGCATAGCCAATTCACCTAACCTGCACACCTTTGGACTGCGGGAAGAAATTGGAGCACCTAGAGGGAACCCAAGCAGATGTGTGGAGAACGTGCAAATTCTACACAGACAGTCACCTGAAGCTGGAATCTAACCTAGGTCCCTGGTGCTGTGGGGCAGCAGTGCTAACCAATAAGCCACTGTACCACTTCCAATTTAAAAAAAACTTCAATAACAATTAATAGCTTAAAAATGAAATGTCACACTGGCAAATTTAACCTTCAGTGTCAGAGAGGATATTGCAGTAATTAAGGCTTACTGCACTGTTAAAAGAGTACTTTCAAGCCTCACTTTATCTGGTGAGTTTGGTCGATATCTACAAAGTCAGTTGGGAACAATATAGTTGAATGGGGAGCAAGACAATAAATTTTACACAATTTTGATTCAGTTTGCTCAGGGATATTGGCTATCTGAGAGCAATTTCCAGACTTTCATATTTAATTGTGCGGTCTCTATGCATTGTTTTCATGTTTGTGCATAAATAATTGTGCGTGCTGTTGGCTCATCATTAATTTTACAGCAAAATCTGGCCTATTGTGTTTCACTAATTGTAACTCTGCATTATGTTGGTTAAATTAAAGGAAACCAAGGTTATTTGTTCTGCTTACTGTGTTAGCAACCTTGGAAGCAAAGTGTGAAGATTTTCTTTGGTAGCTATGTTTAAGGCTGCCATAAATCAATAAATAAAATTTTCAAAAAAGCTAATTTGAAAATATCCCCTGTATGTGAAATCATTACCATGAATCAATTATTTATGCAGCAGTGAATTGGTATCATGACTTAGAATGTATGGTCACTAAAAATGCTGAAGATATCAAGATTGCTAAGAAAATAAGTAGCCAAGATGAGGCAGCGATTATAGATAGGTTAAATGAATGGGCCAAAAATTGGCAGATGGAGTATAACGTAGCAGATAGAATAGAAAAGCAGCATGCTATTTAAATTGAGAGAGATTGCAGAGCTCGAAGGTGTAGAAGGAGTAGGGGGTCCTGCTACATTTATCACAAAAATTTAGGATGCGGGTGCTGCAAGTGATGAGAAAGGCAAATAGAATAGTGCTATTCATTGCAAAGGAATAAGGAGTAGGGAAATTTTACTGCAGTTCTAAAAGGCTTTGGTGAGGCCGTATCTAGAGTAATGTGCACATGTTAGGTCTCCTTACTTTAAGAAAACATATAAATATATTGGAAACAGTTCAAAAAAGGATCACAACTCATATGGAGATTGTTGGAAAAGCTCAGCAGATCTGGTAGCATCTGTGGAGAGAAATCAGAGTTAATATTTCAGGTTGAGCGACTCTTCCTCAGAACAGGTTTGGGGAAGGGTCACTGAACCTGAAACATTACCTCTGATTTCTCTCCACAGATGCTCCCAGACCTGCTGAGTTTTTCCAGCAATCTCTGTTTTTGTTTCTGATTTACAGCATCCACAGTTCTTTCAGTTTTTATCACTATATTCATTCCTAGAATGCAGGACTAATTTTACATTGAAAGGTTGAACAGGTTGGGCCTTTAGCCATTGAGGTCTAAGCATATAAGATCTGAGGGAAACTAACAAGGTCAATTATAAGAAGACACTTCTCCTTGTAGGAGGGACTAGAGCTAGGTGTTACTCTTAAGATGGACAATGAGGAGAATTTATTTCCAGCCAAGATTTGTTAACCTGTGGAATTCTCTTTCCCGAAAAACACAGGATGTTGGAATCTTTTCAAGGCTGAGCTAGATAGATTTTTTTGTAGACAAGGGAGTCAGGAGTTTGGGGGACAGACAGCAAAGTAGAGATCAGACTTCAACAAGATCAACCAAATCATATTGAACAGTAGAGCAGGTCTCAAGTACCAAATTATTTACTTCTACCCCAAAATTGTTTCTATATACCTATGCTCTTCTAAGATGAGAATATACTATACATATAATGTTTCTAGCATTAGCACAGGACCTTGGTTATTTGGAAAATTGAATATATGTGATGAATACTGGTACCATATAACTCCTTTCACCTTAGTTAATATCCATTTTGGAAACTGGCTGTAAAGTGGTGAAATAAACCACAGCTTACAAGCAGTGTTCCCTCAAATTTTCTTATCAACTGTGTGGCCTCCAATATCTGTACATGGCAGTAACTTCCAGAATTGAAAGTCAATGCTGCAACTGGAGTGCCAATGCTGATCATTGTGTGCAGAACATCGAAACCATGCAGCTTAGAGGAAATTTTGCTGACAAGAAAAGAGTTAAAGCTATTATAAGAGCATAAGAAACAACTAAGATATATACCAGTGAGAAAGAAGGATCCTAAGCAGAAGATAAATCAACTATTGTTAACAAAAGAAGATAAATATAGCATCAATTTGAAAAATAAAACACATAATGTGGCAAAGAACAGTAGTAAACCAGACGACTTGGCAAATCAGCAAAAGGTGACACAAAAAAGGAAATAAATAAATTTTAAGGCAAAAGTAACAAGTAATATAAAAATGGGGAGTAGGAGTTTCTTTAAATGTATAAAAAAGAAGACAGAGGCCAGAGTGAACATGATAGAATTAGATTGGAGAAATAACAATGGAGCACCAGGAAATAGAAACAGAACAGGAGTTGAATGGATATTTTGCATTAGTCTTCACAGTAAATGTTATGAGTAGCATGCCAAATATACTAAATAATCAAGGGGCAAATGGGGGAGAGGAAATAAATGCGATAATTATCCCTAGAGAAGAATCATTAGAGAAATGAAGAGGAGCTTAAATCCAATTTGTTCTCTGGGCCTTGCATCTGAGGATACTAAAGAAAGAAAGACAGAGATAGAGGATATATTTGATAAAAATCTGCCAAGAAACTTTAGATTCTGGAATAGTCATTGAAAATTGGAAAACTTCCAATATTATACTTATAGATAGTTACATATGGAGGACATTCAGACTATGTCTACAATGATCAACAAAGATCTACACAAATCCCATTTTCCAGGTCTTGGTTCCTAGCCCTGGAGGCTATGGCAACACAAGTGAATGTCCAAATGCTGTTTATATGTTATGAGAGTTTCTGACTCAGTCATCCTTTCACAGAATCCTATAAACTCCAAGTGAAAAAAGAAGTTCCCCACCTTTCCCCTTAGCTTTCTATCTCATAGTTTAGATCTACCAATCTCTTACCTTAAATCTATGTCCCCTGGTTATTGACCCTTCTACTAGCAGGAAATTACTGTACTGGTAAGAGTGATCACAGTCCTTGTGGACATAAAGTCCTGCCTTCACATTGAGAATAACCTCCATCATTTTACGTGGCATTATCACTTTGTTAAATGGAACTTCAAACAGACCCAACATCCATGACTGAGCATCCATGAGGTGCTGTGGGCCATCAATAACAGCAGAATTGTATTCCAGCATATCCCTCCCATTTAACCATTGCCATCAAGCCAGGGGATCCACCTAGGTTCAGTGCAGGAGGGCATGCCAGGAGCAGCATCAGGCATCTGAAAATGAGGTGTCAACCTGGTGAAGCTACCAAACAGGACTACTATGCTAAACAGCATAAGCAGCAAGCAATAGACCGCTAGATAGATCCCATAAATAATTGATCAGATCTAAGTTCTGCTCTCCTGCCACATCCAGTCATGAATTGTGATGAAAAATTAAACAACTCACTAGAGGAGGAGGCTCCACAAATATCCCTATCTTCAAGCCCAGCACATCAGTGCAAAAGATAAGCCTAAAGCATCTTCAAAAATGGTGATGTGGTGGTTCAGTGGTTAGCACTGCTGTCTCACAGCGCCAGGGACCTGGGTTCGATTCCAGCCTCAATCAACTGTCTGTGTGGAGTTTGCATATTCTTCCCCTACGTCTGCATGGGTTTTCTCTGGGTGCTCCGATTTCTTCCCACAGTCCAAAGATGTGCAGGTTAGGTGAATTGGCCATGCTAAATTGCCCTTAGTGTCCAGGGATTTGTACGTTAGATGCATTAATCAGGGGTAAATGTCGAGTAATCTGGGCGGCATGGTGGCACAGTCGTTAGCACTGCTGCCTCACAGCGCTAGAGACCCGGGTTCAATTCCCGCCTCAGGCGACTGACTGTGTGGGGTTTGCACATTCTCCCCGTGTCTGTGTGGGTTTCCTCTGGGTGCTCCGGTTTCCTCCCACAGTCCAAAAAAAATGTGCAAGTTAGGTGAATTGGCCATGCTAAATTGCGCGTCGTGTTATGTGAAGGGGTAAATGTAGGGAAATGGGTCTGGGTGGGTTGTGCTTTGGCGGGTTGGTGTGGACTTATTGGGCCAAAGGGTCTGTTTCCACACTGTAAGTAATCCAAAAAAAATCTTCAGCCAGAAGTATCGAGTGGATGATCCATCTCAGCCTCCTCCAGTGGTCCCCAGAATTATGGATACCAATCTTCAGCCAATTCTATCCGCTCCAGAAATGGTTGGAGACACTGGATATTGCAAAGGTTATGGGCCCTGACAACATTCCAGCAAAGTACTAAAAACTGGCGCTCCAGAAGTTGCTACTTCCCTAACCAAATTCTTCCAGTAGAGTTACAATATTGGTATCTACCCAGCCAATTGGAAAATTGCCCAGGAATGTCATATACACAAAAGAAAGGACAAATTCCACCCAGCCAATTACCACTGCATCAATCTACTCTCAATTATCAGTAAAGTGATATAAGGTGTGATTAATATTGGCATTAGACAGCGCCTGGTCAGCAATACCTTGCTCAGTGACACCCAGTTTGGGTTTGGGTATAAGTAAAGCTTGAGTAGGTTGTGTCTGTACTCATTGGAGTTTAGAAGAATGTGAGGTGACTTTATTGGAGCATATAAGATTCTTAGGAGTCTTGACAAAGTAGATGCTAAAGGGTTGTTTCCCCTTGTGGAGGAGTCCAGATCCAGACAACACAATCTCTGAGTCATATGTTTAAGACAAAGATGAGGAGAAATTGCCTTTTTCTGAGGGTAGTCAGTCTGTGGAATTCTTTACCAGAGGGCTGTCGAGGCTCAGACATTAAATATAATTCAAGGGCAAGATGGATTGATTTTTCATCTTAGAATTATAGAATCCCTACAGTGTAGAAGCAGGCTAATCAGCCCATCAAGTCCACACCGACCCTCCAAAGAGCATTCCTCCCTACTCTGTCCCTGTAGCTATGCATTTTCCATAGATAATCCAATTAGATTGCACAATCCTGGATATTATGGCCAATTTAGCATGGCCCATCCACCTAACCTGCATGGAAGTGGTGCTGAGGAAAATCAGATCAGCCACAATCACATTGATTGGTAGAGCAGGCTTGATGATATGACTGGCCTACTTCTGTTCCTGTTTCATATGGTTTTATGTACAGGATTGTAACATTGGCAAAAAGAGTAGTAATCCTGAGGATAGGGAGGAATTTAGAACTCACCAAAGGAAAACCAAAGAATTGAAAAGGAAAGAGAAAAGTGAAAAGGAGATTTAAAAAAAACAGAAAATGTTGGGAATACTCAGCAGGTAAGGAAGATTTGAGGAAAGATTATAGACTGGAAACGTTTACCTGTTTCTCTCTTCAGCAGGTCATATTGTACCCATAGAGAGAAATTCCAAGTTATTGCTTTTAGCCAGTGGATTTATCATCAGCACTGGCCTACAGCTAAGCATGTTCAATTTCAATTCTTATTTTGAATTTTCAACAACAGCAATATTTTACTTTTGTAATGATAACATGGGGGCTGCTGTACTGTTCTGCTTTGAATTTGTGTGGTTTTGTTTGAGCTGTAGATCGCGTCCCACCAACAGGAAATTCCTGAAATTTGATACAGGAATGTAAAATGGTGGGGGCATGGTACAATTGTGTAATTATTTCAAGCTGTCTAAAGCTTCAATAGGTAAAATAGCCCAGTAGTAGCCTCTTTAAAAAAGTGGAAACACCATGTGTACCCACTGTGGATATAATCTCCTCCATAGTACATCCTTCTCAGTCAGCTCCTCCAGTTCAGTTTTGCATTTTTGCTATTTGCTCCTATTTTTATTTTATTCTTTCATGAGATGTGGGCATCACTGGCAAGCTCAACATTTGTTGCCTCTCCCTAATGAACCTTGAACTGAGTAACTTGCTGGGCCATTTTAGAGGGCTGTTAAGAGTCAGCCACATTGCTCTGTGCCTGAAGTCATTTTTTTGGCCAGATGAGGATGATTGATTTCATTCATTAAAGGCAATTAGTGAACCAGATGGGTCCTTATCACAATTGATGATAGTTGTCATTTTAATCCCAGATTCTTTGGTTGCAGCTAAGTTTCACCAACTGCTATTGTGAGGTTTGAAACCATATCTCCAAAGCTTTAGCAAGCGCCTCTGCATTACTAATCAAGTGACATTACCACTACACCATCATTTCCCCTTAAGCCACGAAGGCAGCACAAGATGGAATGATTTTTCATCTTAGAATCATAGAATCCCTACAGTGTGGAGGCAGGCTACAATTATTTCTGTGGTAGTTGATAGTGTTATATCTAGTAGTAGTTCTGGAGGGACATGGAGTCATAGAATCATACAGTACGGAAACAGACCTCTCGACCCAACCAGTCCATGCTGACCGTAATCCCAAACGAAACCATTTTCACCTGCCTGTGCTGGGCCCATGTCCCGCCAAATATTTCCCAATCATGTACTTATCCAAATGTCTTTTAACTGCTGTAACTGTATCTGCATCCATTACTTCCTATGGAAGCTCATTCCACAGACGAACCACTCTCTATATTAAATATTGTCCCCTTGTTCTTTCTCATCTCACCTTAAAAATAAGGCTCCGGCTTTGAAAGTCCCTCCTTTAGAGTAAATCAACCTATCATTCACCTTATCTATACCCATTACGATTTTATAAATGTCTATAAGGTCACCTCTCAACCTCCTATGCGCCAGAGGAAAAAGATCCCAGCTGCTTCAGAGACAAAAATAGAAAATGCTGGAAAAACTTAGCAGATCTGGCAGCATCTGTGGAGGTGTATCTTGCAAACAGTGTAGAACTAAATGAATGATATTCTGTGGTTTGCATAATTTGGATGGGCATTGCTGATGCTAACTTGTCTACCTGCACCAAAAACGTGGTACAGTTGCTGCTTATAATATATGTCCTATTCCTGTTCACTATACTATAAGATGAAGAGGCCACAAAGCATTCAAAAAATCGACAGTGTATGGTCAAATTTCTAAGCCATACTCAATTCAGTTCAAATACATTCTTGATTATGAAAAAAAAACCCAGTACAAATGTGCAAAATACTGAATTATTAAATTGCTGAGAATTTGCTGTGAGTGATATCTGGAGTAGTGGGAGTAGGAGTGAAGCAGAAAATGCGACTGCACTGAGACAAGATAATTTGACAATGAATCAGGCTGTAAAATGGATGACATTTTAAATTTTATAATTTATATATATTGGCTTACATCCCCAGCATAAAGCCTTGTTACAGGCAAAGAGATTGAGCTATAACATCATAAGATCCATAAAATATTTAGATCAAATAGATGGATCAGCAATCAGATTAAATTTAAGATGCTAAAAGATGCATGATTCTCCCAGTTGTAACAAATCTTAATCACAGTATTGAATATTTGCAGTTTTAATTATCCCTATTTGTGAATTGATTATGCATAATATTCTGATATTGTATGTGCTGCAATTGCAAAGCCCTTCTTGAGCAAGTCACAGGAAACATCTTGCAGTTAGTAACAGATTAGTAAGATCTGTATCTCTAACTGCATGCTGTTATCGTAAGTTTTAAGGATGAAGTGTTCAGAGCATAGAGCTCAAGCAATTACTCAAGTAATTTTGTTTCATTACTTTAAGTATGTTGTAAACAATAATTGTACACCTTTTGTTATTTTGTCAATTACAACCAGTGGCATGGTTATTTTCAAATTATTTTATTTGCCAAGTAAAAGCAAAACTTCCTGTTTTCAGGTACTCATTGATTCAAGTACTTCAAGACATTTATGGCAACTGTGTTTTATTTTCTCTGCAAGACAGGAAACCCTTTCCATGTTTTCATTTATGTATAATGTTGTTGATGCTTCATATCACTAGTGATTTGTTAGTGAATTAATTTTGTCTAATCAAACAGGATTTTGGTGACAGCCTAAATTTGAATATTAGATTAATATTTTAGTGGAACATTTTATTTTGCTGACTAGAATCATGTTTAGGAATATTCAAGCTGAACTAATGAGAAATCTACAGCCACACAATTACCCTTTGCATTTTTTTTGCATCTTCCTTCCATATGAATGCTCCTAAACTACCCCAATCCAGAGAATTTAGATGCAGGATGATAAGGGTTAAAAGTTCAATTATCTAAAACTGCATCATTTACCAGTATATGACATTTGTCTAGTTACTTATCAGTTTATCCATTATGGTTACTTTCTAATCATCTTGCTCAGTTGTTATTACACATTTCTGGAGTAGATGGGACTTAAACCCAGGCCTCCTGTTTCAGAGGTAGCACACTAGGCATACAAAAGCCCAATTTATCTATTCTAAGTTTGTCTGCAAAGTGATCCTACTCAACTTCAGATAAATC